>NW_021639845.1:661286-710316 GCF_002087225.1 Trypanosoma theileri
AAAGAAAAAAAAAAAAAAAAAACCCTTCCGCCGCCGCACTCCCTTTTTTTTTTTCCCCCATTTCTAGAAGTTTTTTTTTTTTTTATTTTTTTCAATTCCCAGTGATACGGTGTCATTTTTTGCTTGGAATTAGAGATTCCGATTCCGACAGGTATCGCACGCCAGACCCGACAGGAGATTGAAGTAACATCACAAAAGGTTTTTTAGGGTATTGAATGAGATTTTGGTATTTTTCAGTAACTGTTGTGGTTTTAACTTTTTCCAATAACGCTTCATCATTAAAACAAAAACGTTCATATGGTGTTGGAAAATGTTCCATCAACATTGAAACAACTTCTGGGAGATCTTTTTTAAGAACAAAGAGAAAACAATTGGCTCCTGCATCAAATGTATAGGCCAAAGTTGGATGTCCTTTTTTAGCATTATACGCTTTTACAAGGCGAATCATAGCGTAACTGTCCTCTGTGGCATACTGTATCCGTGGTTCTGTTGTAGCGCATATTTCTTGTAAATCATCTGATTCACTCATAGCAATTTCTGCAAAAGTAGAGAAATCTTTGGCTTTTATGGCATCTGAAACAATTTTCATACGCTCTGGTACAGTTGTGGAAATACGCTTTGGCATTAAAGGTGAAGTTTTTAAAGATTGTTGCATTCCTGCTGTACTTGAAGTGTCTTTCTTTTCACCTTGCAAAACGGCGCACATAACCTGCATTTCAGGCCAATAATTCTCGTCAACAAACTGAGTTGCCACACAATCACTTCCATCTGGTTTTTCCCCTTTATTCCATATTACAAATCCTCCAAAAGCGCTGCGACAAGCACTCCCAGAACCCAAACGAGCAAGCATTGAAATATTTGCAGTTGAGTTAAAGGCTCGTACTAAAGCCGCCGCAAGAGCACAATAACCACTAGCTGAAGAAGCCATACCAGCAGCAGTGGGAAAATTGTTCTCTGAAACGATATAAGCACGTTTATCCTTCAGCTCGGGGGGGCACGTATCGCGCACATAGGCAAGCACAGACTGAATTCGGGGTGTATTGCGTACATCTGTCTTTACACCATTAAGAATAAGAGTATCTTCTTCAATATCATCGCATAGTAAGACAGATGTTTTGCTTCGAAAAGGTTTTGTAGAAAGTGTTATGCTAAATGAGTCATTTGTTGGTAAAATCAGAGTTTCACCACCTTGACGTTTTCCCCAATACTTTATGAAGGCAATGTTAATTGGCGCCTCAACGGTTACCGGCAAATGAGTCATTATCTTTCTTTCGATAGTTACTTGTTATTTATGTGTATTTTCCTTAATAAGAAAAGGGAAAATTCGAAAAGAAATAAAAAAAAGAGAAAAAGAAAAAAACATAAATATTATTATAGTAATTAAATACACATAATAATCGAAACGTGAACGGAGCAATAATAATTAAAATAATAATAATAATAATAATAATAATAATAATAATAATAATATCCCTTCATTAGTAAAGAAAATCTTCCTGTTTCTGAAGAGACTGTGAAGACCTTGAAATCCATTCAGTTGAGTGAAATTAACCTTTTCGTTTTCTCTACAAGCATGAATCCATAGTAGTAGCATTGATGGCATTCCCTTTTGCTGCGAGAAGCACGACAGAAGGATCATACAAGAAATGTAATGGACCTACCGATGTATCATTGGTCCAACCAAATGAACTTAAAGACAAGAAAACTTCTTCCACATTCTCATCTAATCGTCTGCGCTTTTTTCCAATCATCGAAGCTTCATCCAAACCCCCTGTAAGAATCTGCAAAGCTAAAATTGCATCATTGGCGTGAAAGAATTCAACTACTGCTTGGAAGGAATTCTTTTCAGGAGATAGTAAGAAGATGTAATCCGTTATAGGACCGACGTATTTGGCTAATTTAGTTATGATACTTGCCGGATCACACAGAGAAATGGGGATGTACACAGTGTTGTGGATTCGCCTACTTTGTCCATTCTCCCCCTTCTCATCTACAATATCATCACCCTCATCCTCCGTTTTTTTCTCTGTTAGGTCACTATTATTATTATTATTATTATTATTATTATTATTTCCTAGCAAGAGCTTCTTCACCTCTTCATCCGTTTTATGTATATCCTCCTCAGTTTTCTCCAACGTCTTCTGCACGTGAAAATATGTTTCTTGTAGTTTTTTTAGTTTCTGTACCAGTTCTTGATATTCATTCTTCTTTTCAGAGTCAGAAAGTAATACCGGTATAGTATTAACCAACGCAGCGTCCATTTGTAGATCAGATGGCATTTGATGATTCATTGGTAAGTTCAGCTTCTCTGGAATCCTTTGCTCTTTCTCTAAAGCTTCTTTCACATCATTCACTTCATTTATACTGACTGGGGATCGTTTTGTATAGAAGTTTGAAGTGATATGAACAACAGTATTCTTTAGTCGTTCTCCATCAAGGTAATTTACTGCTTGTTGTGCGGCAAAAACGTGTTTAAAACGCACCCAGTAGAAAAGCCGTTGCTGTGCTGTATCATACTGTACCTTCATTTCATCAACTTCGTCAATAATCTTCAACCAGTCATGCACATCATCGGCAAGAACTACAGACTGATCCTCCACATAAACATGGATGACCCTTGCGTCATCTCTAACTGACATTCTTCATTCAAATAGAATATATATATAAAAAAAAAGCGACAGAATATTGTAATAAAAGAGAAATACATACATCATAGTTTTCTTATTTCTCTTTCCATAATATATATATATATATATATATATATTTATATATTTATATATAAAACATATATACAACTGAATCTGTACGAGAAAGAAAACATACGCACAAAAGTATCACAACATGCGGTACCGAGAATATATATATATATATATATATATATATATACAGGGGAAAAGGAATCATTAGAAAAAAGTTAGTAGGGCGAGGCTATTAAGAAAGGAGGACGAGGGGGGTGTGGGGGGGAAGTGGAAAGAGAATGTTAATCCATCAGAGTTTAGAGCATATTTCCTGTAATAACTTAACCACACACACACATGTTCAACCCAGCTCAACATGTATTATATATGCACACACATATATATATAATACGATAGGTTGCACATATGGTAAGAACGAAAAAAAAAGGAATAATAAATATTTATTGATATCATCTTGAAGAATTGTCGATTATATTGTAGATCATAGCCACTTTTTTTTTTTTCCGTCCTGGCACACTTTTTTTCTATTTTTGGTTCCTTTATGTTAACTAAAAACAAGAACAAAAAAAAATTTTTTTATTTGGCGTTTATCAGTATTCCATTATTGTTTTTTTTTTTTTTTCTTTTTTAACTATTGCTTTTCGCGGTCGGTGATTTGTATACC
This sequence comes from Trypanosoma theileri, assembly GCF_002087225.1. NCBI lineage: Eukaryota > Euglenozoa > Kinetoplastea > Trypanosomatida > Trypanosomatidae > Trypanosoma > Trypanosoma theileri. Next base: position 664,650 of record NW_021639845.1, read on the forward strand.
TGTTGGTAATATGGAGTTGTACCCTTGCTCATCCCCATCCGATGAACTATTACCTGTATTTGTTGTAGAGGATGCGACTGTCCGTCTTCTCCAAAGAAGAAGATATACCAATAACCAACTTGGAATAGCCAAAAACAGAATTGAAAATACTACTAATAATGCATTGCGTAATTGGAATTCATTGACACAGTGTCCTGTGGAGTCCTCCTTGGTATTATTCACCCACTGACATTGATTAATAGTATCAAGGACACAAGAATCATGATCATGATTTGGACACCCTTTTGAAAATAAACGGTCCGACAGCAATCCAACAAACGTTGGTGACGGAAAATCTCCAAATGCATGAATAAGAAAAACAGAATAGCTTACTGCATATGTCCTCAGTTCTCTTGGTACTACCGTAAGAATAGAAGCGTTAACAGGTGCGGTCACTGCAAAGAGAGCAAAAACGGAGATAACTAATATTGGAATAAACACTGGAAGAAATTGCATACACAACGCCAAAATACCTAAAGGAACACAAAGCGCAATCATAAGTACATCAAATAACTGACATTTCATTACCCCTACATCACCAAGACTTCCGCCCATTTTGTCGACGAGAATACCTCCTGCCACAGAACCAAAAACACCAGTTACCGCAGTAACACCTCCCATAATGATTGAAGCAGTCAAATTCAAAAGTTGCATCGGTCCTTGCACAAGCATAGGAATAGCCCATACCGAAATAGCTCCAACCACAAAAGAATACATTGCATAACCAAAAACAACAAGAAGATAAATAGGATTTTTAAATAATGCAAAGGTCGCTCTGTGAAAAGGTACATACTCTTCTTCAGAACTCTGAAGCAAGTTATATTTTCTAGGTAAAAATACCACGGTTAAAACAATGGGAACGGCCACCAATACTTCAGATAAAAAAACGACTCTCCATCCTTCAAGGGGGCCAATAACACCGAAAGAACTTATAATACCACCAAGAGCCATTCCTACTGCTGTTCCCACTGGAATCATGGAATAGAACGTGCCTATCCACAATGTTCGGGAGTTTAGAGGTGCAATTTGGTCTATAATAGTGACAGTGTATCCTACAAAAGCGGCTTCTCCAACACCCACAATAATTCGACAAATTAGAAGAAATACATAAGAACGGGCAAGTGCTGTACCAATACATGCAATTCCCCAAGCAATCATTCCAGCGGTTATCATCCACTTAGAAGATATAACTCCACCGAAAGCTGCGAAAATAGGACTTGTCGTCATGAAACCAATCATAAAGCCTGACACGATGAAACCAGTTTGAGTATCCGAAAGGATCCGCGACGAACCAGAAATTCTTTGATCTTCTTTGATAACAGCCAAAGACCCGGCAATTGCCCCACGATCATAATATGTTATGAAGTTAAGAGCAGTAAAAATAAAGAGAACGATTCTTGGAGTAACAATCCGTTCTAACCTCCCTCCTTCCCTCATTGAAACGAGTGAAATTTCATCCTCTCCGCTTACTTCGGGTGTCGGTGTCCCTGCTGGTTCCCGCAACATCCTTTCATCAGTTTGGTTAGAAAGCATTATGCTTTTTCTAAAAAAAAAAAAGTAACTGTAAGGATAGAGAGAGAGAGAGAGAGAGAAAAAAGAAAGTAGAAAGAGGAAAAGGTACAAATATGTAGAAAGAATATATATATATATATATATATATATATATAGCGAGATACAAAGAAAAAAGAAGAAAGTTCATCCATTGATATTTAGAAACGTTATCCTCAAAATAAATACCCTTCTGTACCCAGTTAACCCCATCTGTAGATAAAACTAATTAAAAAAATAAGAAGACTCTTAAGCTTTTCCACATTTGCATATAATATATGGAAAAGATAACCATAAAATAAAATAATAATAATAATAATAATAATAATAATAATAATAATAATAAATTTTCTACAAACCCATAAAAAAAAAAAATTATAAAATCAAAGAGGAATAATAGACTTTAAAGCCAAGAGGGCAGAAGCAACATTGTTGGTCTCAGGAAGAACATTGACCAATACCCAAGCAATCTGCGCCCACTCCTTCTGTTTCGTTGTATCGGCAAGATGCATGTAAAAGACAGAATTATTCCAAGATTCCACAGCAAAATACTCAAGAAAAAGTACCATATAGGACATGGAATTTGTTATTACTGACCACATACTATCTGCATGACAACGTTTAATAAATGCAGTAATTGTTACTTCTTCTATTGTAAGTGAAAGCAATTCAATTAATTGTTGTACCACAACCATTTGTTCTGTTCGGTCAAAGGCAAGTAAAAAAGATTTATAAAGACATAACAGAGTATCTGTAATACAGTTAGCACTCTCTTCATCCTTATCACCACTAAGCACCATAAATAAAGATCCAGTATTTATCACTACACGGACAGCTTGCATATAAAGTTTCATAACAATTCCGTGTAAAAATGCATGCTCTGTTGTAAACTGCGAGGCTATAAAAGAGGCACCATCAGCCAATCCCTCATAATCTTCAAAAGCTGCTGGTACAAGAGTTAATTCTTTTATAATAGTATCTATTTTATCTGTGGTTTCCGAAGAAGGTTCACGAAGGTGACTCTCAGCCTCAGAAAGTAAAAGAATAATACGAGATTCTCTACTAGATAGAGTTGAAAAATTCTTTTTGCATAACTGTAATCGATCATTAAGATCACATAGTTCCATACAAGGACGACCTGTAATAAACAATTGAAATTCATCATCCAAGGTACACAAAATACTAGCACATAATAAGGATTTTGAAAGTTCATTACCAGGATTTGGATCACACATCACAGTAAGGGTTGCCGCTGAAAAGGCAGAAACGCTTGTATGCCCAGGTCCATCCGTAAACTCGGAACCCACTAACAAAAAAGCCTGCGCCCACCAAATCACTTCATCATGTGTTAAGGAAATTGTAGCAGATTGATCAGAAATTAGAGACCGAAAGCGCTCTACCAGTACACGTAATTGTTCATCAGAGCAAGTACAAGTATTACTTAAGAGTGAGGCAACGTAGACTCGCAATACCTCAAGTTCAGATGGAGCATCCAAAAAGGTAGATGATGAAAATAATGCATATGATGCTGCCAAAGAAACTCCATGAAGGTAGTTACACTTTAAAGAGTAATTTATTGCACTACAAAGTGCAGAACCCACCATCTCTACCGGTTCACATTTCATTAGAGATTTTAATTCATTCTCAACTTCAGTCTCTTGTGACTCCAATACGGCAATTTTAAATAATAAAGAATGAGTAAAAATACACTGTAATTTCTTCTCTGTTAATTTAAGGAGTATATCTTTTGCATTAGTTAATGCATTGGTATAATGAGACTCTTCATAGTGGGATATATACTCCGCACATAAACGAAGTTGAAGAATATTAATTTCCGATTCACTGGCACATTCTTTAAATCGTAATGCCGTTTCAAGACATTGTAGAATTTCAGAACGTGTAAAATCTGTATTTTCACTAAGTTCCCATAACCAGATAAAACAATAACGACGAGATTTAGTATCTTCAAAGTTTATGCCTTCATTTTTTAAAATTTCTAATGCTCTTTTACATGATACTAAACTACCATCATGTAATAAAAGTTGTATAAATCGAAAAGCTACATATTCACCTAATGTAGAATCCTTTACTTTAAAGTAAAGTAATTGCATACCTTCTATAATGCCGTCTCTTGCATTTTTCAAAAGTTTGTGAAGTTCAAAACAAGCTGCTACTGCTTCATCTACTGAGACATCTGATCTCTGAACATATTCGTGAAGCAGCAAAATAGCTTCTCTTTCCATACCAGACTCCGCAGTTACTTTCAGACGTAGTAAGGAAGAAGTAGTGGAGTGAAGCAATGTATCTGCACTCTCTGCCCATGGTACTGCATCTTTTGCATTTCCCTCACGAAGACAAGAAAGTGCCATTTGCTCCAAAGTAGAACCACGAAGCATGATTAGATGATGTTCTGGATCTTTTGTTCCAGTCAACTTAAAATGATTCTGTACTTCAATAGAATAATTTAACATTGTTCGAATATAAGATTCCTCACTCAGAGGAACACTACCATTACCAATAGTAAATACAAAGCGAAAGAATGTTTCTCTGTGCTCACGCTGTAGACTACTATCTTTTAATAACATTTGTGTGAGTTTTTCGGCTGCCTGACATGATTCCCTGTAATTTCCCACATTCCACAAAATATCCATATTTGTATATGCAAACTCCCAACTTATGTTGCGATGCTTAAGATGTGTGAGACTGTTTTTCACTCCTGCAGAAATATATGAAGCAATCACTTCACCCACAGATAATAATTCCTTTGCATTATTAATTATACCACAAAGAGATAAATCCCGTGAGGTCTTCAGACACATTACTACACATTGTTCAGCCTCACGTGGATGTTGTGTAAAATAACTGTGACAAACATTTTTTCCAGAGTATGCATAGTTCCCAAGAAGAAAAGCTCTCGTGGCAAAATCACGCAGAGAAGCACGCAACTTTTGCTCTTCCACACCATCTTCTCTGGAAGAGTGGCGCACAGTCATATTCCAACACACACTTCCAAGTACACGCAGCTCCTCAAGTGTCTTCACAGGAGGGGAATTCCCCGTCTCCTTTACAGATGTTGTCATCTCTTCAACACACTGTATAAGAAAGGTGACGTCGGAGAAAAGAGCATCACTATCACTACCATCACCACCAGAAGTAGTAGCAGCAGCAGCAGCAGCATCAGTATTATCGCTCTTCTCATTACGAGTAGCAAATCTGTGCAGAACCTCATCTAGTTTTGAGCTTAATAATTGCATGTCCATTTTGTTTTTTTTTTTCTTTGGCGTTGCACAATTCCACTCTAACAGAGCGAAAAGAAAAAAAGAGAGAAAGAAAAGGAGAAGTGAAAAAAGAGAAACCAAAGAATAATAATAATAACAAAAAAACATTTACGTTACACAAATACTAAGGGGACGTACAAAAAAAAAAAAAAGAGGATGAATATATAAAAAAAAGAAAAAAACAAAATGTGGACTTTGTTTCATGTTTTTGTTTTTCTTTGAGTTTTACTTGATGCAAGTGAATACCCCACAAGCAGAAAAAATAGAATGAAAAAGGAAATATGAGCTTATTTCCCAAACTCATCCTCTTCCTTCAGCTTTAATGTGAAGCTTTCTGTGCTTCTATTGTTTTCTTCGCCGTTTCTAATTCCTCCTCCGCTACTATTTCCTTTTCCCTCTCCCTAACCATTTGAAGAATTTGTTTGGAAACACGATGCTCACGTACCTTTCGCTCCAGAACAGGAGTGGTAGGACCTACCGTGTACGCATGATACACGAAAGAAATCCAAATATTCCCAAAGAGCACCGCACACATAAAGACCATCGTCATAACAAATGTTTTCCATAGCTGTAACTGGGTTTTACGCCAAATCCATCGAGCACGATTTGTTCGAAAGGGTTTTGTCAAACGCCCGATTTTATTCATTACAACCATTCGATAGAACATTGTTCGCCGGGCAAGTGTGTCCTTCACTGGCCCCGCGCCGGGTCCCCACATACCGGGGCGATCCGAGTACTTGGACGGTGTAGGGGCCAGATGCCCACGATTCATACATCGCCGCTGACACCGACGAAACATGATTAATAAAGTATCTCTCTACTCCTTACACTTTCTAGATATGGGAGTACTCTTATTAGTTTCTTCTTTTTCTTTCTTGTCCTTTTCTTCTTCTTCTTCTTCTTCTTCTAGTCCCCCCAGCTCACCTTGTTTAAAACAGCAAAGGGAAAAAACCGAGACAAAAAAAAAAGAAACAGACCACGTCAATGAATAGCAGAGATCTATACATGATGTCAACCACAAATGGCAAAGAGAACGTTTGAATTAACAACAAAAATAAGAAAAAAAAAAGCAAGAACCAACAATTATCCTTGTCACTTAAAATAAATGAGTGACAACAAACACTGCATGGTCCATTTGTACATGGTACAAGTAAAAAAAAAAAAAAGAAAACACGAGGGGTAGAAAGGACAGGGTGGATTTGTACAGAAAAATGTAGTAGTTAACCCATACATATATATATATATATATATATATATATATATATATATATAAACATTCACTACTATTTCCTTATCTTATTGTTCATATTTTGGTACTTCATTATTTGTTTCAATTTGTTCTCATCTTCTCCTTGGAGGTGGTTTGGGTTTGTTTACTGTGGTTGCGCATCGAGGAATGTGTCGTTCTGCCACATCCGGGGCAAATTTTCTACCACAATGTGGGCAAGGTATATAATGACTATTTTCACTGTACGTTGGAGGTGGAAGGTCTCTGGCATCTCCACCAGACTTTAGTACTTTATCAACCATACGCGCCTCACGCATTGCGCGCCTAAATGCCTCACTTTCTGCTCTCCAGTTCTTTTTTGGGATACACTTTGGTGAGTGAGTGAGACTACTTGATCTTTGAATTTTTTCTGCATCCGTGCCAGTAAGGCGCATAGCACGCACATTAAAGACTTTTCGCTTCTTTTGTGAGGTACAAACACGTTCATGTCGTTCTAAGGCTTCCATAACAAACTTTCTGCCACAATTACTGCACTCCACACGAGCAACATCAACAAAAACATCCTCCTCATAGTCCTCCTCATTATTTTTCGGTGCAGTATACTTGGGTGGTGAGGGAATCTTACTAGTTGAAGATTTTTCATTTCCTTTTTCCAATGAACTAGAAGATTTTTTTTTATTATTATTACTATTATTATCACTAACACTTTTGCTCTCTTTATCCCATGATCCCTTAGTAGGTGATGGCAGACTACTTACTAGAGATATTTTTTTTGGAGTTGTTGGCTTCATTTGAGGAACGGTGTGGGCTTTTACTTCACATGGTGGTAAGGTAGACGGTTTATTTGGTGGTTCACCAGGTATAGCATTCTGATTCATTTTCTCTAAAGGTCCTCCACATTCTTCACAGAAATTCGCCGTAAGCTCTTCAATAAATTCACAACAATTTTTACAGTACATAACTTCTTTTATGGTCACTTCTGAGGAGAGAGAAGGTTCAACATCTCCAAGTGCTGCTCCACAATTATCGCAGAAATTTCCATCAGCATCACAAATGGCTTTACATGCTGGACACACTACTACACGAATAGTGGGAGCATTAACATTTTCCGCTCCTGCTGTGCGTTCATCAGCCGCTGCACCGTTTATGGGTACACCACATGTACCGCAGAATCTTGAACCTTCTGGAATCTGTTCCCCACACTTTGTACACGGGGAAGGAAGATTCTTTGAAATGAGGTTGGCACCACACTCTCTACAATATTTAGCAGAAGCGTCATACTCTACACTACCACATCGTGAGCATGTACGCCCCTCTGGAACTACTTTCCCATCCTTTGGTAAACGTCTTACTTTTGGATCAACTCTTCGTGAATTTCCTGCGGCAACCGTTCTTTCTGGATCACCATTTTTAGTTGCCGTCAGCTCTGTATTCTCAGTACTTGCAGCTCGTACCACTGATGTTCCTGTACCAAGTCGTCTGGAAGAAGGTTGGGTTTCCCCGGTTTGGGAAGGATGTGGGGGTGGTTTTGCTGTAGATCCAGGTTTACAGGAGCGAAGGTGCACAACAAGACGATCTGCGAGAAATTTCCTCCCACAGTTAGGACAAGGTTCCAAATTACTTACAAACTCGGCAAATTGTACATCATTATATTCTTCTGTAGTTGTTCCTTCACCTCTCCAGTTAACTGTATCTGGATGCTTTGGTGGTTTACCGCGTGTGAGTACATCCGCCACTTCCCATTGGGCTAGTTTCTTTGCATAACACTGTGGTATATGAATCGCTATGGAACTACTTCCAAATTGTTGTCCACAGAGATAACAAATAGGTAATTGTGGCTTATATCCTGGTGTCCTTGTGGAAGAACCATTTGTACTTTTTCTTGGTGACCGCGGCGTTCGCTGCGTGGAAGTTTTACTAGAAAAGGTACTCCCGTTAAATCTACCCTCATTTGTATTCCCACCAATTCTACCACCACTGAAATCACCATTACTAGTACTAGCCCGAGGTGCCACTCGACCAGAATCGCCTTTACAGCTACGCAAGTGAACAACAAGACGATCAGGAAGAAATTTTCGTCCACACCCACGACATGGAACCAAATTTTCGGTAAACTCACGAAACTGTTCATCGTTTAATTTACTGTTACTGACTGTCCCATCCCCTTTCCAGTTAACGGTGTCGGGATGCTTTGGTTTATTTCCGCGCGTTGCTGGATCAGCAATCTCCCATTGAGAAACCTTTTTGTTATAGCATTGTGGTATGTGGATACCAATAGATGCACTACCAAACTGCTGCCCACAGAGATAACATACCCGCAACTGGGGCTTGAATGCCGGTCCTTTCTTGCTACCAGAAAACATCACCTCCTATGTAGACAATCTGTACAATACAAGAGGTACTAAAAAGAAACAAACAATCACGCCAAAAAAAAACAGATAGGAAAGAAAAAAAAAATAAAAGAGAAATAAAAAATAAAAGAACACAATACATTTATTTTCCAACAACATAGCAGTAAATAAACCAAAACAATAAAAAAAAGAAACGGATTAAATGCATCTCATCAATATCGACTAAACAAGAGAGTAGCAAAGGAATAAAAAAAAAAAAAAATAAATAAAACTGCTACTCAAACAAACCAAGGCTGCGCGGTCACAGATATCATTATCATCATCAACGGAGAATACCATTGAAAAAGAGGAGACCAAGTTTGCCTTGTCATCACTAACACTACAAATTTATTTACAATTACTACTATCGCTACTGTTGGACCCAATACTACTAGGGGAAGAACAACCCCCCTCTACAATTTCCATACACACTGTTTCAAATGTCACTGTAAATAGAGCGACAACAAACACAGTATGCAGAGTTCCTTCAGTGAAGCAACAAGAAAAAAAAAAAAAAAATCCCATAAGGAGTTATAAACTAATAGACTATCTCTCCTCCTTCCACCTCCTCTTTTCCCCAAAATAACGACCCCTCCACCCGAGAAAAAAAAAAAAATAATAATAATGGTAGACTAACAAATACATACTAAAGAAGTAGCGAGAAGCATTATTCTCGTTACATCTGTCTAATGAATAGCCATTGGTCCTGGATTCTTCACAGTGGATGGATACTTGGCACCTTCAAGCGGTCGGATACGGAATTGTTGTCCTGGGTAGATCTCCTGAGCAAGTGCCTCCAATCCATCGGAACGTCCAAAACCAGGTTCTGCCTTTGCACGATGAATACCATACTTCTTAGCATTTTCTTCCTCCAAATCAAATGCTGCCTTATCTGCTGCCTCAAGAGCTTTATAAGCAACATCTAATTTGTGAAGAGGAAGAAGGTATACATCCCCTTTCTCTATTGCGGCAGCTTCTTCTATTGTGTGTGGTTTATATGCAATACGTTCCCATGATGCTAAACGATCAAAAAGAGTGCTACGACGATTTACCTGATCTAATTCATAAGTAATAATCCAATTATCATCAAACCATGGATTTGGCACCGTCCATGGCAACAGTTTACCCCAAAAACGAGCAATTCCACGATAGCATGGGAATACAAAACGAGAATCAAAATGTGCTGCGATATTACGAAATGCTTCAACGTGTGTTAATGTTTGAGGACCTCCCAAATCAAACTTATACCGAACGGCTCGATGTGCCATAGAGCAGCGAACTACAGCACGTGCTGCATCTACAACCCATGTTGGCTGTACTAGAGAATTAGGAAAACAGGCTGGATAAATGTAGCGACCCAGACCTCGGTATCGATATTTCTTTCCATATAATGGACCAAAACGAATGATCGTCGCGTCAGGATGGTTAGCTCCAACAGCGTCTTCTGCTCGAGCTCGGAAATCACAGTAATTAGATTCAGAAGCAAATGTTGCATCCAGACCATTACAAAATATTACACGTTCCGCACGAACACTACGGGCTGTCCAACTTACATTTGTAGCACCTGTTAAAAATACGTCATGATGACTATTATTAGCGTATTCAGCATGATAGTCTACAGCAAATACAAGAGTATCACTGCCGTTAGACGCAACATTGACTTGAATTCGGTCTGTTACATCACACTCATGTAGTTCAATCTTTTCAGGATATTTTTGAAGAAGAATATCCAGATCAGATCCAGAAGGTATAAGTGTGGGGTAACGTGTGGTAACACGAACCTTTTCAATATCAGGATGCTCACAGAACTCACGCACTATTTCCGACCCAAGATAACCACTAGCACCAAACACAGTAACACGTTTTGCTGGTTTTGGGTTAAGACGACGGCGTTCGTGTGGGAGGCGCACGGCCGGGTTTGGCACGAGCATTGCAGCCCAATACGGTCCACGTTCGTAGCCAAACTCACCACCCGTTGTTTTTGGTTTGCGTGTTGGGTACATCTGCTCGAGATCTTTGCGGTCGAGAAACATCGACTCCGGCTGGTGGCCGTACGGGTCCCAGAAGAGACGTACAGCTGACGCACAGCAGACAGCACCATTCCCCAAGCGGCGCATGACAACTCAAGCTTTGGATGAATATATATATATATAAATAAATATTAATATATTATATATACACCCAATACGAAAAAAAAATAACTATGTTTTTCTTTTTCTTTTTTTCTTTTCCTTTTCGTCTCTCTTTCTTTCACCACACACTCTACTCTGCAAACCAGAAAAAAAAAAATAATAAAGAAAAAAAAAAAAATAACAATGGAAATAAGAACACAATAGAAGTCAAGATAAAGGAAAAGTGTAGTAAAGAAGAACAAGTTAAGAACATAGACCACACTTCTGAAAACATCATTCATCCCGACCTCCCCAATTAATGTATCTCTTTTTTTTTTTTTTATCCTTCCTTCTCTCTTTCTTTCTCTTAATTTTTCTCTTTCTCTGAATCAGAGAAAAACAAACTCACAGAGTCTTTTATTTTTCTTTTCTTTGCTTTTTTTTTTTTTTTTTAATCCTTCCTATATATTAAGTACTACCCTTTCTTCTCTTGGTTTCCCAACTCCTCTCTAGAGAGGTGGCACAAGATACCTCTCTCACATTACAAGCCCCCTTCTCATTTCTTCTTAATGGCAGCGCGAACAAACAACCGTGTGAATTCGCATTTGTGAAACAAGCAAGCAAACAAACAAAACAAATGCCACAAAGAAAGAAGAACCAACATTGCTGGATAAAACCTCAAAAAAATTAAGTTTTCTCCATATCATTAATCATTCGACATATTATCGCTCTAGTGTAATTGTCCAGTCACTGCCTATTGGCACGTCCGGTTTACGCAACACCAGAGCCCCACCCTGTAACTCATAATCAATCTCATGTCCTGCATCAATAGATCCTTCTGTTGTTTGAACAATAACACGTTTAGGACGTCCTTGAAATCCAAAAATAATCACACGCTCAAGTCCATTATGCACACCAGAGAAGGTAGTTTTTCTTTGATTATCATATGCGGTACATTTTAATTGATTTTCTGTATATGAAAAACGTCTGTGTATGTATGCACCAGACTCATAATCAAATGATTCACCATCATCCATAAAAAGTTCACCCTCACTATTACCTCTTTCATTTAATGCAACATATAAAGTAAAGGGATCATCTTTACTGGTAAATGTATTGCGACGCAAACGAAGTTTAACAGGTATTATATAACCTCCACGAAGAAAAAGTGGTATTGTATCCATATCAACAGTCATATTATGAGCACCAGATGATGTTATTTCTCCTGTAGCGTATGAATACCATACACTTCCTTCAGGTAATGTTACAACCTTTTCGGTTGCCCCCTCTTCAAGAACAGGAGATGCAAGAAGTGCAGGACCAAACATAAATGAATACTGTTCATCATACAATTTCTTATCACGTGGGAATTCATAAAATAGTGGTCGAATAATAGTAGAACCAATTTTATGACTTTGATAAAATTGAGTATAGAGATAAGGTAAAAGAGAGTATCGAAGTGCCAAGGCGATACGAACACGATCGGTTGCGTTATCACTGAAAGTCCATGGTTCACGACGCCTTGTTTCCAAATGTGAATGTCCCCGCATAAAAGGATAAAATATAGAAGCTTGCATCCATCGAACGAAGAGTTCTTCACTTGGATCAAAGAAAAAACCTCCAATATCAGCACCGCAAAATGGATAATTTGATATTGAAAGAGACAAAAGTTCCGGTATTGAGTTCTGAAGATGATCCCATCGTGCCATATTATCTCCTGTCCACATTGCAGCATAACGTTGAGAACCAGAGAAAAAACTTCGTGTAAGAACGAAAGGTCGTCTTACATGAGAAAGTCCTTTACTTGTCTCTATATGTCCCTGATATACAGTCATTGCACTATAAAGGGAATACATATTATGTAAATATTTATTTTCAACAAGTTTTCCACTATCGCTAGTATGTTTAACATCACGATGAATAGTCTTGTCAGGACCATCAAAAACAGATGGTTCATTCATATCTACCCATGTAAAAACATTATGACTACTACCTTCATAACGATCATGGTGAAAAAGGGAAGCATACCAATCTCTTGTTTTCTTATTGTAAAAATCAACCCAAGAACTTTTTCCAGGCCAACATTTACCTTCATAATTACTTTTTCCATCTGAAGTCTTTATATAATGATCTCCCTTTACCGCCTCTTCATGAACATAATAGTCATTTTCAATTTTTACATGTGGATCTTTTACAGTTACGAGTTTTCGCCCTTTAGATGCTAATGCTTCAACGATAACTTTGGGTTCAGGAAAATTATGTTTATCCCATGTAAAATACTTTTTACCATCAGTATGTTCAATATCAAGCCAAAGTACATCGTAAGGAAGATTATGTCGGTCAAAACCTTGATCAACACTTAAACAGTCATTGCTATTTCGATAATTCCATCGACATTGATGATAACCCAGAGAGAAGTATGGTGGAAAGAGTGTAGAACCCGTAATAGAGGCATGTTGTTGCTGTACCTTTGATGGTGTTTGTCCTGGAAAAAAGAAGAAATCCACCAAACCAACTTCAACATCCCATTTACACCCTACAATCTCACCCAATTGAACTTCAACCTTCATCTCAGCACTATTAAGAAAAAGTACACCAGTTGAACGTTTTACGGAGTGTGCTAAAATAAAAGGAATTGTACCATAAAGGGCTTGTGGATCGTTAATTTTGTACTGAAAGGCATCCGTATTATACATAACGTACGTTACATTCTCTTTTAATGCCAAATCCATTGCGTGTTCAGGTATACCATATAAACGTTCAGCAGAAGGGAATGTAAGTGTTACAGAAGGATTTTCTATACTATTTAGAGAAACCTTTAGTGTTGACAAATCCATATCATTACATTTATAATTCGCTTGGAAATTGTCTTCGACTATACTTGTTGTCAAGAGACAAGAACCACCATGAATGGTGCAGTTTGTTCCTGTACAGGTATAGTTTAATGGGGTACTTACCGGTTCACGAATGACTACATCTTTAACCTCATAAAAATCTGGCTTCTGTGGTTTCAATCGCATACGCAAAATTCCTTCTCCATAATCCGAAACCTCAAGTAAAGTATTATCATCCAGCTTTACTAGTTCATTCCCAACAACGCTCCTCGTTGTACATAAAAGGAGAACAGTCAGAAATGGCAAGAACAATAACAACCACCACTGAGAGGGTAAAAAAAGAAGCCTTGTCATTGCTAATATTAAACACAAATAATAATAATAATATTATATGTATATCTACTACTTATGTAATATGTATGAATTATGTGAGTGATTCTATTTCCTTTTTTTTTGTTTTTTCAACTAGTTATTTGTCACGCAGAGTAACCGTTATAGTAACAGAATCCAAAGAAAAAAAAAAAAAAAAAAAGAAAAAAGGGAATAAGAAATAATAATAAAAATAATAATAAAATAACACATAAACTTTTTCTATAGCATAAAAAATTATTTTCATGTGAATAACAAATAATAAAAAAATAATAATAATGATAATAAAGACCAGAAATAGAGAAATCCTCAATCAACCAATATATAAACAACAATTTCATGATTGAAGAATTTCTTCTTTTAAAGTCTTTGCATCCATACAACGAAGACCACAGTTCATTGCAAACTTAGCATCTCGCTGCGCTTGAGAAAAGAGATCAACTGCATCTTCTCTCACATCAGAGGAAGCGCCTACCAATAGTGAATCCGCATCCGCACGTAATCCACTATTCAACTGCGTAATAAAGAACTGCCAAACACCGGAATAGGGAAGCACAAAAGGCATTCCATCACGTCTATAAGAGGCACTCACATAGGACATTGTTGATAATAAAACAGTCACATCACAACTAAAATGTTTTTGACAAAGTTCAGCGATGGGTTGCAATTTTGATTCTAATGCCAAAGTATTTCCATGATGTAGTGAAGGGTAATGATCCATTAAAACGATGCGATATCCCTTTTCTGCTAATTTATGTGCTAAAGATGGTAATTCTGTATCTAGTAAAGACCATTTATGTTGTTTATCCTGTAGATAATTTTGTAATGGTTCTCGTTTAAGGAGTACACCATCAATTATAAAAACAGCAATAAGGCGTGCAACATCTGTATAAATAGACTTACCACTATTTCCGGATGATCCTTCTCTTCTAAAGATGCGATACATTACTCGGTTATCCGGTATATTCCATGTTAATCCTTTTACACTCATTGATGTTTGTGGTTTTCCATGTGTAATAAAGTGAAGAGGTACCGCATCACGCACACGAATAAGGTTAGTGAGAGTCCCTTTTAAAATAGCATTTCCTTGTCTTATATGATCATTACTAGAGGATTCCATAGATTGTTGTAGATATTCCTCAAATAGTGCATCACTTTTTTCTCGTTTTTTTCTTTTCTTCTCTAAAGTAACGTCTACATCTCCTGCAACGGTTGAACTATCCAATCCACTTTGAATACTAGTACGAGTGTGTTTTCGCATCTCTTTTAAGTCTTGCTCTACTAGAGCAGAACCTTCAGCCACAGCCTGCGCACTTGTGATTGGTCGGTACAACACCGTCATCCCTTTAGCGATGCGTTTCTTTGACATATTTTTACTCACATGTACAAAGAGAGTGAATCCCGCTGGTACGGCACTTGTTGGAATAGCCAGATTCCTTTCATCTGCAAACAGGAGAGGAAGTTTAGTTAAAATATCCTTCCGGTGTGTTATTAATGTCCCAGTGCTCTCTTCCAGCAGGAGGAAAGGAGTACTTGCGGTGAGGGGCACTGGTGTGTTTTCTTTCCCTCTCGCGGGCCGCAGGAGGGCGAGCGGGAGCCACACATCTGCGGTATTCACACGGTGTTCGCCGCAGAGTCTTCCCAGTGTGTCGTCCCTTTCACTTCGCAGTAATCGATGTGCATTCAACATTCATTCAGCTCCTTTGCAAAGATGGAAAAAGAAAGAAAGAAAGAAAGGAAGAGAGAAAGAGAGAAGGTTATCACAAATATAAAATATTAGCAGGAAAAAATAACAAAAACAACAACAACAATCACTACATATTTTCTCAATGTAATATATATATATATATATATATAAAAAAGATGGAAAAAATGGGTGAACGCACGAGCAAGCAAGTAAGAAAGAAAGAAAGAAAAGAGAGGTATAGCATAACTTCCAAGAGAGTTAGAGAAAAGATTAATAATAATAATAATAATAATAATAATAATAATAATAATAATAATAATAAGCCAAAGAACTCATGAAATGATAATCCAACCATCTTTGCTAGAATTTGATGATGGCTGTAAACTATCTTCATTATCATCCCTTCTAGGCTTCCATGTGATAGACACTAGTATAAAAGAGACACCATTTACCTCCACACGAGTTACGGAGACATTACTACTACTCTCCATTGAAGGATCAGCTTCAAAGTGAGATGCAACCTCAACACCTCTATCAGCTGAGGAAAGTAATTGCACACAACAACGACCTCCATCGCAATCAAAATCAAAACTGTCTAATACTGTATTGTTTCCTTCCTCTAATAAAGAATGAGGAGAATGATAATATTGTACTGCCACGATAAAGCAACTCTGTGGAGAAAGTTCTGGTGAAGGAAATCTAATCCATTCGAGAGGTACACCTTCTGAAGGTTTAGAATTACCACTTACACCACCATAAGAATAAAAGAGAGTAGATTCACCACAATTGGCTATTACAATTGGCTGAAGGAAAGATGTTTTTTGTTTATCATTATTAAACATAAAGGCAAATTTTTCGGTAAAATCTTTCATTGCACGACCCATCATTTCTAGTGGAGTAGGTTTCGCAGTTTCCAATTCCCCTCTTACGTTTTGGTAATGGATATCAAACAAAATTGACGTAAATTCATTACGCTGTTGATATGTTGAAGAATATGTCAACAGTGAAACTACATCCATCACGAAGTTTGTATCACCTATTAGTTCTGTGGTAATATGGAAAACAGCCTCTTTAGTGCCATCACCAAATACATTCTCAAGATTTACAATAATAGTTTGAGTTAATGGTTTTCTCTGGCGTATATCTTCAGCACTACCACATTTTACTAATATTCTAAGAGGATCTTCTGCCTCTTTTCGACACATTTCCTCCAAACGCAGTTGACGCTCGGTATCATTCTCACCATCTCCAAGTGTTCGTTCCAATACACGTATATCGGCAGTAGCAGCAAGTTCTCCACTTCCCGCAGCTGTTGCATAAAAGAATATAATAAATAATAAATCTACAGCACCACTAGCACCACTAGCAGTAGCAGCAACAGGAGGTTCAAGAGATAATACATATGAGAGTAATCCACAGACTGGATCATTTCCCTCACCAACTACACCAGAGACAGCACAACGTGAAGATGGAATTAACTCTGGGGATTCAAAATCAAAATATCCACACTGAACTACACTTACCAGATAACGTAAATCTGTATTAAGACTTTTTTCATCAGAAGCCAGACGATTTGTAATAGCCAGTGTTGCACATGGTGTAGTAACTAATGAAAAAGAACTATTCATAGAAGAACTCATACGTAGTGAAACAGATCGTACAGCATCAAGAGCTACTAAAGCTCCAGGGCTTCCTGGTGATCTTTCATACATTTGTTTTGTAGGACGATCAGGAATAGCTTCTACAATCTCTTTTAGTCGAAAAGCGTAATCCGCATGATTATCAACAAGATAGGTTATATCTAAATTTTCTACACCAGGAACATTTACTGGGTTAATACCTGCCATTGGCTTAAGTGCTGCTTCATTTGCTTTGTACATAAGCCAAAGCATCCAATCTCCACGAGAATAGATATTTACTAAACGACCAGCTACAATTTGACGAAGTTCCCCCCATAATTGTCGAGAAGATGTTACTGTAGAACCCATCATAAATACATTTTCAACAATTCCAAAAGCTTTTACACGATATAACTCCTCTAAACATTCCACAATAACTCGAGACCCAAAACTAAAACCAATAAGTGATACAGGACGATTACCCTTTTGTGGATCTAGTAAAGCTGATGCTAAATCTTTTCCGGTATAAGAGGAACGATTGGATAGAGTAGCGAAAGCATTATCAATTGCACCTGTAGCCCAAACAGCATACATTGGCAAAGTTAAAGTTCCCTTTAATGCATCAAAAGCACGGATTCCCATAAAAATGGCTCCTTGTAATAAATGATGTTTTGCTACACTCTTTGCGGTAGAAAGAACATGTTTTCCAACCTTATTCATAATTGCTGAAGAAGCACTTGCCCCAATGGTACGTCCAAATTTCATTTGATATTCATCTTCCCAATGAACTACATAGGATTCCGTTTCCCCAAACAAATGAGCACCAGGCAAGATTGGAGCCCAAAGTGCTACTTGTTGATCTTGTTGTGGTCTACGTTCATCAAAAACTGAAACAAAACCACCAATAGCTATTGTAATAGAAGGATATTTCTTTACTTCCGTTCGCATAACACGTTCAACAAAATCTTCTAAACGCAACTCAACTAAAAAATTTTCTTTATTAACAATAAGGTCCACCCATATAAATGATTCAGACATAAGAATAGGAATAGGATCACTATTTGAAACTTGATTCAAAGTCATTTCATATTTCAAAAGATTTCGTAAAGAAGGTTCACCAATACAAGCTACACTTATATTATTCATGGCACTTACTTCAAATTGAAATTTGATGTAAAAACGATCATGAATAACTTGTACAGTTTCACTATCACTGGTGTGAATAACTTCAATTATAAAAAAACCTTCTGCTCCCGCTAAACTCATTTCAGAATTTGTGAAAACAGCAAGTAATGCTTGTTTAGAACCAATATCAGAAATAACATTAGGCGTTTCTGAACTTAATATACCATTTAAAAGTTGACATTTAAGTATACGGACAAGGTGTCTAGATTTATTTACTATAGATACACCTATTCGTCGACGTTTTTGTACTCTTTTCATAGTTTCTATAGTTCGTTGTTGTAACTCTTTCTCAGGGAATAAAGAAAGAGGGGATGATGCTATCACCTTACCTGTACTATTATCAACTTTATTAATCAAATCTGATATCATAACAAATGGTAATGGTGAAAAATGACATTGTATAAGAAAATATTTAGTAGTTATCATTTCATCTGATTCAAACATATCTTTTCGAAGTTGTTTTAACATCACATCTGGTTGGAATGTTTCACTAGCTTCTGTAACAGAAACAGCAATAGATAAATTACCCATTAAAGATAGTTCTGTTAATACCCATAAGCGTAACACTGGATCTGTAGGTGTTAACACAGGTAAAACATGATAACAAATAGCACATCCTGCACCAGTAGGGCGTGCAAATCGGTTTAAACATGCAAATACACCTGCACTTCCGTCTGGTATGACTTTAGGAGGAACAAGACCCCAAGTTCCGGATGTTAACTTTACCGCTTTTAACTCCAGTCGGTAGTTACGCAGGGAACATTGAATAGCAAATATGAGACAACGCATTCGTTGTTGAAAATGTTCATTAGATGCTACATTTTGCATCGTTACAGCACGAGTGTGGGCTGGCACAACAATACCACCTCTAGCCACTTCTTCTAATATTTCGTCAATATCTGTCCATAAGTCATGTTTTTCCTTTTCCGCTACTTCAGCTCTTTGCGTAACGCTTTTCCATTGGGTTTGCTGACCATCACTTAGGACCGTACGTAAAGCCTCATCACTGGGTGCGAGTGGTGGAAGTTCCTCAATTTCTGAAATGGAGCGAATCATAAACACATCAGATTCTGCAGTTCGGCGAAACGCCTTATAACCAGCTAAACTGGCTCCACCAATACCAAATATAGCCGTTATGTTCGTTACGGTGAGCACTGGAGTTACCAAAAGAACAAGAGCAGCCGCGTGTGTTGCCACACCAACTAAACCACTAAGAATAGTTGCGATTGCTGTTCCTCCAAAAATAGCACCACCAATAGAACCAATAACACCAACTGTTGTCGCTGCTGCAGTCACAAGAGCAGAAACTGCAGGAACCACCAGTGGAGCTACTAAACCACCTGTAACGATCAAAGCAGCACCACCAATGGCAGCAAAGGCCCCTACCGCAGCTATTCGACCCTTACTTACTTTCTTTTCTTCTCTACGAGACTGAATTTCTTGTTGTTTTTGACGAAGTGTCTCCTCATTATTAGTATCTGACATTGTTGATGATACTTCATCCATAAGTTCATATTCTCGAGCCTCAACAAGAGTAAAGGGAATAGCGAATAACCAACATAGTCTACGAACTGCAGCCCGTAAACGGGCATCATAAACACCAGTGCTAATAGCAAGATTAAAGGGGAAAAGTACAATAACAGGATCAAGTTCAAACGGAATGACATTCATCGCTTCCTCCAAATCTCGTCGTGTTAGTTTAACATTATGCATATCCTCCAAACGATAAGGGGGTGGCAAAATAAGTCCATCCAAGGCATCCATTAATGTCTTTTCACCCACACAGGCATAGAGCAATCGACGAACAGCAAAACGACATTCAGGAGAAAACTTGTCTTCTTCAGCAATTTGTTTTGTAGAAGCACGAAAAGCCTTTTGAAGCTCTTCAATATCGCGTACTGCCCTATACGGTTCCCAAAGAAAATCATAATCCTTAAAAAGCATAATATCAACTTATGCCCTTCTTATTAATTTGTATACTTTTTATATTCTTGTACTTTTTTTTTTTTTTTATCTTTTCCTTTACCTCTTTAGAGGCTCACTCACCTATCTAAGAAGGCAAATAAACTATAAATAATAAATAAATAAAAAAAGGTTTTTAACGTTAGTACAGAAACCAAACAAAAGTAACTAAGGAGAAAAATATATTCTTATACAGAGTTCTATTTCACCAAAAAAAAAAAAAAAAAACATTTCACTATTTTAAACACATCAAGCAGAAATACTAAATAATAGTAACATATATTTTTTTGTTCATCTTTTCAAACTTTTCATCTTTTTTAATTTTTTTTTTCTTTTTTTCCCTTTCCCCTTATTTAAAAGGTAAAGTTTCCGTTTACAACATTTCCATCTTCCTTTTCCGGTCCAAATCTTTCGTATTTTTCCCACATTATAAGAAAAGTAAGGTAGTCAAAGCAGCCCTCGCTAACAAAATCCCACACTTCATCTACAATTTCATCCCTGCGGTTTGAGAGTAGGTTTGCCGCCACTTCCATAGACTCGATAGCTTGACAATTTTCTAATACATAAGCGTCTAAGTCTGATTCCACACGAGTAATTACATCTCTGTGTATTTTTTGTTTTTCATGCTCATTTGGAATTGAGGAAAAAGGTGGTAGTGAACTAAAAACGGAGTTGGGATCAAAATTAACCATAAAGTTCTCGACGACGCCTACTAGCTCGTCAAATTGGATATCCTCTGCGCTTCCACCATTACCGCATACAACGAACTCTTCCTCATCACAATCCATCTATTTCTTTTTATTGTTCTTCTTCTTGTTCTCTTTGTTCGTGTTCGTTCTTTCTTTCTCTCTTCTTCCCAAACAAACCAAACAAAAAAGAAAAAAAGAAAAACAGTAACAAATATAAATATATGTATGTAAAGGACACAACTTTGATTAGATCCCTCTCTCAAAGACACACGCACAGACACAGACACAGATACACATAAATCAAACCGAGTGAGAATAAAAGAAACGAAAAACGTGAAAAAAAAAAACCAATTTAAAAATAAAAATTATGGCAAAAAAACAAACAGAGCATTTATACAAACTTTGTCATTATATACTATAAATATCAGTAAACCACCGTAGCAAATACGATACTTCTTACTTTTTTTTATTTGTTTTCCTTCAACTGTCATATTTTTTTCGGTGGCAAGGGATTTTCATCACATTCCACGCGATCACTTTCTTGCATTTTGATTCCACATATATTTTCAGTAGTTGTATTCGTTGTCTCTCGGATAGTACTATTATGGCTGTTCGATTGTTTTCGATTATTCTTTTCAAACTTCAGCAAGTCTTCCAGGGTAAAACGAATATACCGACTTGTGCGGGAAATGAAAGCTGTGTAATCCGGCAGAAACCCCTCTTCACGCAGAAGAGCCTGTTCTCCAAATGAGGAAAAACTACGCTTTTCAGTTGAGAAGCCGCCATCAGCCAGCAATACACGAATACCTCCACTAAGCAACAGAGTAAATGCATGACTACGTTCACCTTTTGTATACAAAACAGGTCCCTTTTCATCTTTTTCAAGTCGAATAATATTCTCACCAACAATATCAATAAAGTGCTTCATTTCTGAAAGATCCCATGTAGCAAATACCACATATGAATTTATAAGATAATTGGCAAGAGCCCATTTTTGACTCCCTGTCATTGCGTCATTATTATTATTATTATTGCTTTTCTTGATATTTCCATCATTCTTTACAGTAGTAGTATTTTTTTCTTCTACTGCATATGAATAGAAATTAACCCGTGGTACTACCCTAGGTAAATTGTCTAAACCATTTAAAGTATTATTTCTAAACTCCTTCATTTCATTTGTAACTAGTTGACCATAACCTTCTCTACTATCTTGACTTCCATCCATGAATTCTACCCTTGAGTCTTGATCATACTCATCATAGATATCTGCCTTTATGATACGTTCAATAACATCTTCTAATGTTACTATACCAATAAGTTCATGTGCCAAGGGAGTCTCTAAGGCTACGTTTTGCGTAAGAACTGTAATCCTCATAGCTGCATTTTTAGATTCCCCTACTGTTGTTGTTGATAATGCTGCCGATGTTGTTGTTGTTGTTGTTGTTGTTTTTACTGTTGATGATGTTGCTTCATTTATGTTCAACGATGCTTCTGCTGAAATAGCTCGTTCTACAAATACGAGATGAGAGGTTGTGGATTGAAAAACTTTTAATAATTCAGCCAGTGGTAATTTTTCAGTAACAATAACAATATCATGCGGATTTTCAGTTAGTACTTTTTCAACAGTAATACCCTCTTCCATTTCTTCTGAAGTAATTTTAATAAGATCACGGACATATAATAAACCAACAATATGAGAACGACACCCATTAGCATATATAGGAACTCGTGATTTTCCGAAAATCCACAATTGTTCCACCAACCTTCGAGTAATATATAAATCCTTTGATAGCATTAACACTCTATCTAGAGGTGTAAGAATACTTTCAAGTTTTGCTTCATTCATTTCAAGAGCTCCAATCATCATACGCATCTCATCATGCTCAAGACCAGATTTATCTGCATACTTCTCACAATGAATACGAATAAACTTTTTTAATTCATTTCGATCATATACAAGTCCTTCATCATGTGTAACGATACATTCTAAAAACATTCCCAGTGGCTTAGCTACCGGGTAAAGGAGAAAAAGAGCAATTGAAACAACAGGTGCACTTTTTGCACCAATATAAAGAGCATATGACCCTTTATTACAAATACCCATAGGTATGATTTCTGCAAAAATAAACACTATTACGGTTGCTACAATAAAATTAATAAATTCTGTTGATTGAATCATGGCAGCTACCATTTGCGAAATAACAACCAGTGTTAACATGTTACCAATAAGCAATGTTGCCAATAATTGATGTCCATATCGTCTAATAGGAATAATCTGTCCTGCGTACGTTTTATCCGGTTCTTTTCCGGCTGAAGAAATGATATCAAGCATAATAAAGTCTAACCCAAAAAGACCGATAGTAAGGCCAGAAAACATAGCAGCAAGAATAATAGAAACAAAAAAGAGAACCAATAACACAGGTAAAGGCCATTTCGCATAACCATTCACATTTGATTCTTGATGTGTTGTTTTATTTGATTTAACTTCTGATGCTGTGGCTTCACCCACAAAGAGCATCACTACCACTATTGCAAATAAGCATTGAACTGGGAAATGCCAAACCAATGGTCTACCAACCATACAAATGATATTGGAAATATCTGTTTTGTTGTTGTTGTTCTTGTTTACCTTTTTTCACAACTCAACGGAAAAGAAATTATAGAAGTATAGAAAAAAGAAAAGAAAAGAAAAGAAAAGAAAAGAGGGAAAAAGAACACTTGGGTACTACGAAAGAAGAACAGGGGGGAAAAAAAACACGAACCAAGAAGATTAAGAATAACAACAACATCATCATCGTTATCAAAAAAAAAAAAAAAATAGAGTTATTAAATATGGGGCAATCATCCAACATTGTAGAAATAAAAATAAAAATAACAAACATACGGAGGGAGCAAAACTTGTTATTCTTTACTTTTTTTCTACATTTTGGTTTTCTTCTTCTTCTTTTTCCTTCTTTTTTTTTTTTTTTTGATTGCCTTTTGCCCCCATATTTTAATTACTGACATCATATTTCGAACGTTCCATACAAGTTGCTTTCATCTTGTGGTCGCAGAAGTTTTTTCTTATCATCGTCTCGTGTAGTGCGGGTCTTGGATCCCATAATTACTTGCGTGGATGCTGGACGTGGTAATGGACGGCGAACAGATGCTGGTGGTTTTCGCTTTGCAAACTCCATTCGCTCACATGTACGATTGTAAACGTTATTGTAAACAAGATATTGTTCATACCGTTCCTTAGAAATACGATAAATACGCGTTGGAGAGAGAATAACAGCATCATAGTCAGGTGCGTAATAGGCCGTTGTAAGCACCTTATCCGCAAGCCATTCGAAACTACGTCGTTTGAATACAAAATTGTTAGGTTTAACTAATACGTCTACCTTTCCACCAAGTACTAATGTAAAATATTTTGATTCTTCACCATTTCGGTATAATATAAAACGTTCATCTGCGGCTTTAGAGATTAAATCCGGAAAACGGTCCATTCGCATGGCACTTCCAAAAGGCAGTGGTAAAGCGGATGAGGTATCAGAGAACAACACACCCGTTGATAAAACCAGCGGTGAGTCTAATGTATCACTCTCCTCTTCTTCTTCTCCTCCTTCTCCTCCTTCTCCTTGTTCGTGTTTAATTGGAGTTGGAGGAGTCGTCTCTAATGGTGGAATATGTTGCTCATCACCACACTCATCAAGGAGCATCTTTACATAGCCTGGATGCCAAAGAAAGAAAGCACTAACGGCTCGTGTTAAATAATAAGCAACAGCCCATACCTGTGCCTCTGTTAAGGGAACATTTGCGTCCATATGAACGTAATAAGAGTAAAAATTTGCTCTTGGCATCTCTGCCGGTTCGGGTTCTGGTAAAGGCACTCCATTTAATGCCATTGGTATTGAGGTGTGAGCACTATGCGGACGGTCTTGAATACAATATTCGTAACAATCATATTCATCATAAATTTCACCTTTTATTAATGCTTCTACAAGGTCTTCTAATGTTACAATACCAACAAACTTTTGTCGTTTCCCTAATGGAGGGCGGGTATTATAAAAAGAGTAAACATTAATTTCATGATCATCATTTTTCGTTCCACCATCTGCTTCTTTTTCATCCTCTTTTTCTCCTTGAGTAACAAGTAACATATGTGTTTTAGAGTGTTGAAAAAACCTAAGAACTGTTGGTAGTGATGTTTTGGCACTTACAGTAGCAAAAATTCTAGATTTATTCCTGACGAATTCACCAATGGTTATGGGTTCAGACTTGTCAATAGGGATAGTTAATGTAAGCAAGTCCTTCACAAGTAAAACATCAACGTAATCTCCTGGTGACATTTCAACAGGAATACGAGAACATCCACTTTCCCAAAGTTGCTCAATCACTTTTGACGTGATAACCTCACTAGCTCGTACAGAAATTACTTCTTCAATAGGTGTCATAATATCACGCACCTTCTTTTCATGAAAATCCATAGCAGCAATTAAAAGTTGTAATTCGGTAGTAGCAAGAGCACTTCGATCGCCATGGGTTTCGCAATGAAGAGCCATTAGTTTTCGGAGTTCATTACGATCATAAATTTGACCAGCATCATGTGGTACAAAACAGTCAAGTAATTTCCCTAAAGGCATAGCCACCGGATAAACAAGAATGATCGCAATACGTACTAAGGTACATCCTGCTGCTGCAATACGAAGTGAATATTTTGACTTACATATAGACATTGGAATAATTTCTGTAAAAATAATAATAATCACCGTACTCACGATAAAACTGGCTAATGCACCATTCTGGTCTACTGCTTGCTGAACTAATCCATTACCTTCCAAATCATTTATGAGATCAATAATTTTACTAGTTTCCTGTACTACCAACACATTCATTAACATGTTTGATAAAACCAGTGTGCAAAGGGTTTGATGTCCTTGTCGACGTAAAGGCTGTATTTGTGAAGCGTAAGTACGGTCTGGTTCTGGACCACTATTCGCTATAATATCAATAGTAAGAGTATCCATACACATAATGCCAATTGTTAAACCGGCAAAAACGGCTGAGAGAAAAAGATATACACCTATACGCAATAAATGATCCATTAAGGAATAAATGCGTTTTTCCATCTTATGTTTAGATATATTCACTTCAGTTGGTGATATTTGACTTGAATAATTAGAAGAAGCATCTACCACCTGAATTGTTAGATAGAGAGCTACAACTCCCAGAAAGATAATAGAGATATTTCGCAGTAGAGAGGAAGGCATGATTCCTTTCTCACTATATCCTCTATTTTATTGCTCCCTTTACTAATAAAATATCAACACCAAAAAAAAAAAAAGAAAAAGAAAAAAAATTTTTTTTTTCATAAGAAGGATACATACATGATTCCATTTAAAATAATCTTGTACTAAAAAACCAGGGAATTACCTCCTCTTTGGTATTTTAGTCAGTGTAGATATGTGGGTATTGTTTTTTTTTTTTTTTTTTTTTTTTTTTTTTTTTTTTTTTTTTTTTACGTGTACGGACGTGATTAATGGTTGTGAGTTAATTCCAACTTCTAAAGCCTCTTGTGTATGCTCTTCATTTTAGAAGAGGACAGACTGTGTTGTACACTGACATTCACTGCAGGTAACAAGAATACATGTAAACAACACATTGTTCTCTTCACTTCTTCTCGATTTTTTTTTTCTTTTTTTTTTTTTTTTTTCTCGCTCTTCATTCCTTTTGGTTTTCCCTTCTTTGCTTCCCAATCAATCTCTCCTCCTCTCCTTTATTCGCCTTCTCTCATTTAACCTCCTCTGCCCCTTCTTTTCTCAATCGTTGGGGGCTCAAGGGCAGCAAAACAAAAAGAAAAAGAAACAAAGCAACATCCCTCGTGCACCAAAAGAAAAGAAATTACACCAAAATAAAAACACTATGAACATATACACAGAAAAATCATAATAATAATAATATCACGAGACCATCAAATATGGAAAGAAGAAAAACAATAATAATAATAAACGAAGAAGAGTATAAAAAGAAAGAAATGTGAAAAAAAGAGCACTTTAAAAAACATTCCTAACATATGACAGAATGACTGTCTTTGGAAAAGCACTGCATCCAGTTACCTTATTGTGTTGTCATTCTAAGGAGAAATATAAAAGAAAAAAAGATAAAATTAAAGGGAATAAGTTAACACACCTCTTCCTTTATTGTGATTTACACTACAGCTGTTGTTGTTGTTGTCGTTGTTGTTGTTTTCCCCCTTTTTGTCATTTTCTATCCTCCTCCATTCTTTTTTTTATTATCTTTTCCTTCTTTTTTCTTTTTCTTTCTTCACAGTTTTTTTTTTTTCTTTTTCTTTCTTTCTTTTCTTTAAAAAAAAAAAGAAAACTTTAGAACATGCCCATTCCCATGGCGTAGTGCATAGGCCGTTTCCCTGGATGAGGCACATGTGTAAATGTCGTAAACTTCGGCTGCATATCCCCACCAGTAAAGCGAATGAAAGCGCCCTTGTTCCCCATCTGATCACAATAATTTGGGGCACTGAATACGGTGATGCACTTCCCATCATGATCCAGCTCATATCCCTCTTCCTTTACCTCATGCGAGCGCACGACTAACTTTAAGTTGTTGTTCTTGAGGAACTTCTCCGTCACATCGGGACCAAATGAGGGGCAATCCACTCCACGCTTACTCGGCGCACGGCCTGGCATTGGTTGCGGGTCCGCCCAGAGACTTTCACAAATTAATCCGTTTTCAGGAATCTCTCGGAAACGATTTTGTTTCTGTAATTCTTCTATGGTAACATCATCGCGTGAGTAGAGTCCACCATGGACCACAAAAACTTCCTTGTTAATTATATGACCTGTCGGAAGTGCATTAAAGACCTCAGAGAAAAGATGAAATACTTCTTTACTGTACTTTTGTGTAACTTCACCCTCAAAGCCATATACACGGTTCATGGCCACACCCTCATGGTTTCCACGTGAGAGAAACATGTACTCTGGATAGAGTACTTTGTACGCAAAGAGAGTCATTACATTTTCAAAGGAGTATGAACCACGATCGACGAAATCACCGTTAAAGAGATAACGATTACTCGGTGATGGGCATCCATTTATTTCAAATAAATGAAGTAAATCATAATACTGTCCATGTGTATCACCACATACAGTGATAACCTCACCATCTGGAATATTAACTGTGACAAAATTGGG
Source organism: Trypanosoma theileri (assembly GCF_002087225.1). Taxonomy (NCBI): domain Eukaryota; phylum Euglenozoa; class Kinetoplastea; order Trypanosomatida; family Trypanosomatidae; genus Trypanosoma; species Trypanosoma theileri. Next base: position 692,776 of record NW_021639845.1, read on the forward strand.
GTAACTCTTAAATAGTTTTAGAATTTCCAATAAGATGAAAACAACATCTCGTCGATCAATAAGTTTTTCACAGCGAAAGCGTTCTTTCATAGCTTCTACGAATTCCAGAGTTATAGTATCATTTTCAATACGAGGTCCATCATACTCCGGTCGTATTGTACCTAGCTTGATTGTGCGTGAGATTGGCTCTGCATCTGGAGTGTTAATAGCGTTTTCAAATCGAATGCGGCGCACTTCCTTTTCACAGAGATCCAATTTCATCCGTGCATCCTTATCGCCAGGAATGAGTTGCACGACGGTCTTGAAATCCTTCAATGCCTCCTTATGCTTCCCAAGATACAAGTGTGCGGAGGCCTTGCGGTAATATGCCTTCACAAATCCCGGATCGAGTCGCACGGCCTCATCCGCATCGGCGAGTGCGGCTCCCGGCATTTCTGTCTTGAGGTACGCAAAGGCACGATTGCAGAGCAGCGCTGGTGTTTTGTAGAGTTCCAGTGCTTGTGTGTACAACTCAATAGCGTGATTCCATTTCCCCTCGTTGAATGCCTCATTGCCCTTGGCCTTCAACAGATCCGCCTCCTCCGCTGCACCCATTATATATTTTACCTGAAATCTTACACCACACCAGAAGAAAAGAAAAGAAAAGAAAAGAAAGAAAGGGATAAATAAAGAATATGAAGGTGTTATAAAGAGATAGAGAGAGAGAGAGAAATTGTAACAGAAGGTCTAACTATTTTGGTTTGCCTTTTGTATTTTCTTTTAGTTTTTATCGCTTGCTTACTGGTGTTAAGAAAACAAAAAAAAAAAAGAAGCTAAGAAAAGGAAGAAGAACGAGAAGGATTGGGAGTAGAAGTGACACAAGGGGGAAAAAAGGCAAGAAGCACACACACAGAGAGAGAGAGAGAGAGAGAGGAATATAAACTGTTTAAATAGTTTAAGAGCACAACAACAAAAAAAAATCAGAACGCTTATTTTTTTGTTGTTTTCTTTGTTTTATCTCGAAGTTATAAATATAAAATATAAATATAAATATAGATATAAATATAAACAAAAATATAAATATAAATATAGATATAGAGATTTACAAAATTCAGAACAAAGAAAACAAAACAAAACAGAGAAAAAAAAAAAGATGGAGCAAACTACACAAGACACGTCACATCATCGTGACTAAAACTACGAGCAGAACCAAGATAAGCGATTTCATCCTCTTGCGTGGAAAAGAAACGCTCTAATTCTCCGCTTTCCAGTTGCTTGTGGGTTTCTTCAATGACAGAGAAGAGACGATCAGGGAAGTGATCCTTTAACATGGAAGGAGCGCATACCACCACCTGTACATCTGAGGGAGTTTCAAACTTGGGAACGAAGACCTCTTTGCACTTGCATACACAAAAGAAACGATTAAGGGTAAGGCAACGTGAGCAACACCCTCGAACAACAGCTTTGCAAAAGTGTATAAGTGTAGCAGGAGGAAATAATTTTTTCGAATCTGTCAGTGATGTGTGTGTGTAATTGCGAAGAGCATTTCGGAACGTACAACTCTCTAAAGAACCTCCGTTAGCTGAAGGTGAGGTACCATTAACTATTTTTTCAATACGAAGAATATTTATAAATAGCAAAGACTTTGGTAAAGATGAATTGGCAAGTGCATCAAATATAGATTCCCGTAAATTATCAAACGTATGAGCAGCCATTCGAGGAATAACATCATTACCAACGAAGCAACCTAATACAAAACTTTTGCTGTAAGAAACCAAAGCTGGGGATAACAATCCTCCAGGAGGTGCATAAGCAAGGCATCGAATACGATCACGCAATCGAGGCTGTGTTGTATGTAATAATATACTAAGAATAGTGGCAACTCCAGCACCGAGAGAGTGACCAAGTATGACAAGTTTCTGATTTTTATATTGACCAGTTAGAATATCTTGAAGTATTCCAGTCTCTTGTAATTCATTAAGAACATAGGCAGCACTTTGTTTCATTCCACCATGTACGTAGTAATCATCTGGTGTAGTATGAGCCTCTCTCTCGGACTCCGATACTTCTAGTAAAGAAGGAGTGGCAACTAAATCTGTTACACAATCTGCAAAAGACATTGTACCTCTAATAGAAACAATAACAGAATTTGTACTTCTATCAAGGGCAACGAAAAATACAGGACGAAATAGTCTATTCTCCCAACTTGTAAGAATAATATCTTCATCAGGAAGACCACTAACTTTGAGAAGGGCTGTCAAATCACAGAAAAGTACTGTTCCAGTATGCATACCAGGATGACGACGACAACACATAAATGGATCATAACAACATAATTTTGGTACACCAATACAGCAATGCATATATTCATATAAAGGCCAACCATATACAGACATGTAAAAACGACTATATGTATGTAACTCTGCTAACTGTTGACGTTGTTCTTCTGTTAAAAGAGGAAATCGTTGTGCTTGTAAGGAAATACGTTCTGAACATCCATCACCAGCAGGTGGGTATCGTATATTTCCACGACGAAGTCGAAGAGAACGTAGTTGCATACCACTAACAAGAAGTAATCCTGCAACCACATCACTTGGAACTAAATCATAACCACGAAAAAGACCTGCAAGAGTTTTAGCTACATCTCGAAAAGCGTCATCTTCACGACTTGATTTGAAACAAGAACAACAAAGTAAACGACATCGTTGACCCCATAATATTTCATAATCTTCTAAATTATCCCACTGATCACGCCCATCAGGATCAAATACTAATGCCATCATAAAGAAATAAACAATAGGGACAAGGAAATTAAATGCAATCACTGCATGCAGTAAATGCTTTGTACTATTTTTACAAAAACGAAATTCATCATCATACATGGAATACTTTGCTGCAATCACGCAAAGAACGAATCCCACTAACGCTATAAATGTTGTCAGATAAAGGAATAAAGGTACATGACGTCGCTTAGATACTTGAAAAGGGGTTCCAAGACAACTTAATGCGCCAGTAATGAGGAATGCTACGGCACCAATAATATCAACAATTCCGAGAGAAAAGTAAACACCTGAAAAAGTCCCTGAGGCATCTGGACAATCCCACATCTTCACAACATCACCCCGGCCAAATCGTGTTAGTGTGCAAACACCAGACGCCAGAAGAAGTGCGAAAAAGAAAATACCAGAGAAAGTAAAATCATCTGAAGAGGTACGCCATTTCCTACCACACCAGTACAAAGCTGGCATACTTGAAGGCCTTTAGTTAAAACTACTAAATAGGAGTGAGTAAAAATATCTAAAATCAGTTTTTTTTTTTTTTTTTGTTTTTGTTTTCATTTTTATTTTTTCAGAGGTTGGGAAAAAAAAAAGAAAAAACAAGAATAATAATAATTTTCAATGAAATAAAAAAATAAAAATAAAAAGATAACAGGTAGTAATCCAATATTCACAACAATTTCCTCTAGGGAAGCCATGATCAATGTAGTTATTTAAAGAAAGCACAAAAAACAAAACGAGAACAAAAAAAAAAAAAAAAAAAAACATCTGAAGAAAATAAAAATAGAAAAAAGCAAAATGTATTTATTTTTCGTTACAAGACACAATCCTTATGATTTGGATTATGGGTTACACGAAAGAGTAGACATGTATATATATATATATCTTTTTCGTATTCCTCACCCCAAAATTTTGTATTGCATCTCACATATATAAATATATACTATATATCCCCAGAAATATAATTATTCAATATTATATTTATTCCCTTCTTCTTTCCCATGTCATTTCCAAATCAGTTATCTCGTTGGAAAAGGGTACAAGGCACATTACTACGAGTGCCATTTACTTTTTGCGGATTCATTACGGTAAACTCTTCATTAGTTGTAATACCAAGCATGTCATTAACAGCTTCCACACCTTGCATAAGGGAGTGATCTTGATTTCCTACTTCATAGCGCCACGCACCAAAACGACCACGAGAATAGATACATTGACTCTTTAATTGAGGAAGCACTTGTTCAAGTATTTCATTACGTCCAATAAAAGGGGTAGGATATCCTTTTACTATGCGGTGATGCCATTTGCTTACCACCACATCTTCTGGAGTTAATAGATTAGAAGCCAGACACCCAGAAATGCAATCTTTAATTATTGACTCCTGATTTACAGGTTTATAAGAACTTTCACTAACTTCAAGCAAAAGACTCCAATGACCCTCTGGGGCATTATATTTGGAGTAGTTTGAAAAAACTGTTGCACGGTAAAATGGGGTTGTATTTTCTGGAAAATACATCCAACATTTACTACGTAAATGAGATGGTGGGGAACCCTTAATGCCAATACCAATAACATTAGTTGAACTATACATCATCTTGTCAGCAAAAGTTTCCCATTTATTACGATTTGTAAACTTAGTCCCTCGAGTTATACGTAGAAGAACATCCAAAGGAACTGTAGATAAAATATAATCATATGATATCACTTCATTATTTGCAAATTTCACTGTTTTAGTATCTGCGTCAATAGCCACCATCTGATAAGATGAATTAAATGTTAAATTTTTTTGAGGTAATTTTGCATGTATGGCTCTATAAATTCCTCCTGTTCCACCATATTGTGGAAAACGGAATGTTGCATTTGGTCCCCATCCCAAATCATCTTGATTGTTTTCGATATTTTTTCTTATTCGTTCCACATTTACAGTGGCAACACGTTCTCCCATCCATTCGGTACTCATTAGTTTTAATGGTACAGCCCATACCTTGAAATTATATGGTCTCATAAAAATATCTGAAATACCTTGACCAAACTGTCTTGTAAAGGACTCTTCAAAGTTTTTGGGGGGTTCATCATATTGTTTTGTTTGGGCCTTTACTAATTCATCAAAACAGTATTTTCTTTCTTCTTTTGGTAGACGGTGAATATTATTCTGAAATGGGTAAGGAACCCATCGTCCAAATATCCACACCCACGACTCCCGCTCCAGTTCATTCCAGTCTTCAACTGCCCAATTCATGACATCATCGAAATATTGATAATGGGAGAAAATAACGTGTCCACCCAAATCCCATGTAAATCCCTTTTCATCCACATAGCTGCGAGACAATCCACCAGGAACTTCACCGCAATCATATAAATGCCAATCTGTTTCTCCAAGCTCTGTGAGACGAACAGCGGCACCAAGACCTGTAGGGCCTCCACCAATAATAACAATTTTAGGCATATGATGTTTTGTTTGATTTTTCTTTTTTCCTCTTGTTTTTGAATCTGAAATACTCCTTCGCACTCCTAGTAACTTTTTTTTTGTTTGTTAAGTTTTGCTCGTATATGAGACTTATTCGTAATGAAAAATATATATGTGTTTTGATTTGGAATGCCCAACACACCAAACGAAAAAGAAAATAAAAAAAAAAAAAGAGAGGGCAAACAAAAGGTGGTGGGGATAAAGAATAATGAAGAATACAAAAAAAAAGAAAAAAAGAGAATACAAAGAGTAGAAACGAAAAAAAAAACAAGAAAAGAACGAAAAATAAAAAAACGAGACGCAATACATGGGTCACTTGAAATTGTGTAACACCAATTAGTGGTATAATAAGGGATGAATCCGAAATAAATAGTGTTCAATAATGGATAAAATAATAATAACGAGGAAAAGATAAGATGAAATGAGCTTTCGAATATATCTGCATCATATATATTCCATTGAGTATCCGAAAACCATTTTAATGGCATCAAAGAAGTTCGCTCTCCATCCTTCTTGTACACTCTGGAGTTCGCCTTCAGGAATACCAACTTGTGCAAATTCGAGCAGTGTAACTCCTGGTTCTTCCTTCTTGAATGACATAACAACAGAACTGTGAATGCCGCTCGGCCAACTGCGAAGACGCCATTGCATCTTTATCTTCTCATTCGGTACAACCTCGACAAAATATCCGGTGATAACTCCGCCAAGGAACTCAAATGTACCACCAGAACGTGGATCAATCTTCGCCGGAGACCGCGTGTACACTGACGCACGTTGCTCATTCATCAACGCCAAGAAAAGTTCATCAACTGGAATTCGCCAGCGCATATTCCATGAAAAGTTAGTTGCAGACGCATCCAAAGATTGTTTTCCCGCCGCACCGCTCTTTGCATTCCCTTGTGCAGCATCTTTGTCTTTACTTGTTGTTGTTGGTGGTGGTGGTAAAACAGAGGCGTTCTTGACATTCTTTCCAATATGGTAAGTTTCAAAAAGTTCATTAAAGTAACCGGAAATAACACCTCGAACGACAGCACGTCCTTTTGAACGCACCAAATCGTCTGCCTTCTGCGATGCCGCATCATTATCAGTTACACTGACAGTTACATCATACTCCTCACGAAAGTTATCATGATCCACTTCTGGTACAGTGAGAGTTCCAGAGACGTTGTCACCACCAGTCCACTTTAATGTCAACTTAAGCTCAAAGTAACACATCATTTTACCCTTACGTTGTGCCACCGTCACATCACCTGAAATCTCGCTTACTTCCTTTATGCGCAGATTAATGTCACCCTCCGTGCAAAGCTCGAGATTTGCAAAACGTCGTTTCAGTTCTCCATGACACTCATTAGAAAGATCGCGTTCTTCCCAATGCCACGCATTTACGTTTTGACCATCCTTCCTCTCATTCACAATCCACCTCGGATCTCCTTCACCAACTCGTGCCATGATCTTATTATATAAATATATATAAATATATCTTTTTTTTTTTCCTTTTCCTTGAAGATAAGCCTTCTTTTTTCGTGGAGTAGAAAGCACTCTTCTTTTTTTTTCCGCTTAATAGTATATGTAGGTGTGCGCGCTTATACTTGTTTTAGTGGATTATATGTGATAGTGGTAAGGAGAATTATCCATTTAGAAAGAGAAGGTGAGAGCAAAGAAGAAGAAGAAAAATGCTAATCATCCCAACATATGAAAGCAAAAAAAAAAAAATTAAAGTTTGTTGTGTCACATTACAGTTATAACCAGAGGAACAAAATACAGACCAGGCTAACATCGCCACAATGGTGTGGATTTCACTTCTTTTCTCTATATTCCTTTTCTCCCTGTATTTTAAAAGAGAGAGAGAGAGAGAGAGAAAAAAAAGGAAAAGGAGACGCAAAAGAAGAGTTTTCACTTCCTCTTCCTTATTTTCATCCCTTCATTTACATCTTTTTTTGATGTTGCAGTTTTCCTCTTCTTTTTTTTTCCTTTTTTTTTTTTTCAATGAGTGCGCGATGCTTCTTTTTCCCATTCGTTCTGTCAGTCTTTTCTCCGTTCGTCAGATTTTTCCTTCTTTCTTCCTCTCCTTCCTTGATGTTTTTCTTTCTTTTTTTTTACTGGTTTGGCGTCACTCCGTATTGATCTCCAGACAAACTTCTTCCATTCTTTCTCTGATATTTCGTTCACTTTCTTCCCAAGAATCATTGTTTCTTTTTGTTTTTTTCTTCTAAATGTGCTCACGATCGTCTGCTGATTCTTTGGTTTCCTCCTTTTCCTCCATCATCGCACTGTTTTCATTGTTTTCATTCATTTCCTCTACTTCTCCTCTGCTACCGGAAATGTTATCATTACCATTATTATTATTATTATTATTATCATTATTATTATGTTCGTTTTCGTTGTTCCCGTCGTCTTGGCTATCGCCGTCGTTCCTGTCTGCGGTGGATGTGGCATTATTACCCTCGCTGTTCTCCTGGCTCTCATTGTTGTTGTTTTTGTTGCTGCCGGTGCTGTCGTGCGGCTGGGCGGTGTTTCCATCGGTCCCCTCCTTCCGCCGGTGCACCCGCCGCTGCCGATCCCCGCCCTCCTCGTCGGATGTGCTATCGTCGCTGCCGGACACGGAGCCGGCGCGGCCCTCCTTCACACTGCGCTCCTGCAACTTCCGCTCGTACTTCTCCGCGTCGCGGCGCACAACGTCGAGGAATTGTTTCCGCTGCACCTCCCGCAACTTCATCGTCTCCTCCGACGGCATCGGGTTCGCCGGGCCGCGGGTGAAGGCCATATTGCGGTTTACGGGCGCCACGTTCTGGTAGCCGCCGCCCACTCCAACACCCCCACCGCGGGCCGCACCCCACATCTGCTGCATTGGCGGGTACGCTATAGGCGCTGCGGGTGGAATGGCCGGGATTCCAGGTGCGGGGGGCGCCGTCTGTGGGATGAGATTGGCCATAAGTATCTGTTGCTGGTCAGGAGACAACTTGTTCACATCTATGGCACCTTGATGAATAAGTTGTAGAAGAAGCTGTGCGCTTTGTTGTTGCTGCTGAACAATGGATGGAAGAAGATTTGCCGCAAGTGATATTGCAGGAATTTGGGGCTGTTGCATTTGTGATTGATCTTGATTACCCGCATTGTTCGTTGCGTTGTTGTTGCTGTTGTTGTTATTGTTGTTATTGGTATTGTTGTTGTTATTGGTATTGGTGTTGGTATTGTTAAAACCTTCTGGTCGTCCGACGTTGCCCTTGCTAACTCCCACCTTAATCTTTCTTCCAGCTAATGTGAAACCGTTATACTTCATCGCACGCGCACGATCATTCTCAGAGGCGAAGTCGATAAAGCCATAGCGGTACGGATCTTCGTCCCTTCCATTGAGAGAGCAGTCGATTATGGTGCCACATTGTGAAAACACCTGACGAAGTACATCCAGCGATACACTGCGGTCAATGTTACCAATGTAGCAGCCAAAACGCTGTTGTGTCACCTGCGTCATTTGATTGTTTTCACTCTTTCTTTTCTTTTTTTTCTTTTTTGTATTCTCTGTTGATTCTCCTTTACTCAAAAGGATATGATTGCCGCACAAAAGTCTTCTTCGTTTTTGTTTTTTTTTCTCTTTCTTCTTGTATATATATTTACTTATATATACTTTGCTTCACCTCTTTCTCTTTTTTTTTTTTGTTTTATTTTTAAATTCCAAAAAAAAACGTGTTTTAGTGGAACTATTGCGTCAGCAACAAGAACAGGTAAAGAACTCTGCAAACAAAAGAAAATAAAAACAAAAAAGGGGAAGCCTCTGCTCGACAGTTGCAGGGTTACTGCCTATTTAACTTCCTTTTGCTATTCTTTCCTTGATAAAAGAGGTCACAATGAAAAGGTACAGCTATGAGTATAAACAGCAGTATCACAAGAATGGTATGCAGTTGAGAAATAGAACAATAGATCGGGAAACGATAAAAAGAAAAAAAAAGAAGAAGAAACGAAAAAAAAGAAAATGTAGTGGGAAGTGGGGACGTGTCATTTTCCTCACATTTCACCATTAAACGCATTTTTCATTCCTCTTCCATTTTTTACTACACACACACACACACACAAATATAAACTTTTATTTCACTTGCTACCTCAATTCTTCTTTTTTTTTTTGTATCCTTTATTTCCCGTCCTCTTACAGTTGAGTCGGGGAAGAGTGGGGGAATAATCTAGGGAACTTTCTGCAAGAGTAAAAAAAAAAAAAAAAAGAAACCACACAGCAAAACGCGCGCACAAAAATCACAAACACACATGTACAGAGAAAAATAACTGTACAAAATACATACATACATACATTTACATGCATAAAAAAAAAAAAAAACAGACTTTATATAAAGTCTATGTATAGATTAAGCATGTAAGAATATATGTATATGTATATATGTACATATAGTGTCTATGTATATCTGTGTGTGCACGTTAACCTATGTGTTTCATTACTAGGAGGCTAAGGATGCTTTCTTAGCTGCTTTACGCTTATTAGATGCTTCAAGTTTCTTCTCCTTCCTTGTGGCTGTCTTGAGTTGTTGGGCGAGATAGGAAGCAAAGGAGTCTCTGTTCACAACCTCGAGCTTCTGATGCACAGAGCGATGACGTTCCATAAAGAGCTGACGCGGTGGGTGGAAGTCGAAGGGTGCGATGTGCTGCAGGATCTCCTGCACGTGTTCAGAGCCCTTCACAATGGCGTCGCAGAGGTCCTCCACGCACAGCACGTTGTATTGTCCGAGTGTCTGCTCAAGCATGAGATTACCGCTAATAATGCGGCGTGTGCGTGTCTCTGCGTTCCACAGACAACCGCGTGTGCGGAGAAGTTCCTCCAATTGTGCGGCGGGTGGGCGGCCAACGATGGCGAATGGCGCCAACTGCCGCACCAACACCTCCGTTTGATTGGAATGGCGGTTTTTGTTGTTGAGATGTGGGCGGTTGGGGTCGTCAAGGCAGATGAGCCGCGCCGCGTATAATTTCTGCAGTCCGAGACGGCGGAACGCGGCGGCCACTTCTGTTGGGATCTGCCGCCCCTTCGCCCGCACCACCAACACCACCACCGGAGCCTTTTCTTCCGTCTTTGTTGTTGTTTCCTCCTCTGCGGTTTCTCCCTCCTTTGCGTTTATCTGCTCCTTTTCCTCCTGCAGCTGTTGTTGCACCAGGCGGAAGCGCTTTCCACGCACCCGTTCGCCAATCTTGCGGAATACGTGTCCCTGGCGCTGGGCACGCTGGGCGTGTTTCAGAATGGTCTGTGCGGATATGAACTTCTTCTTTGTCAGTTTGCGCTTCCGCTTCGCATCCAACTTCGCCTTGTGTCGATCGCGGCGCTCCTGCAGTTTATCACGGCGAAGCACACGGTCAGCACGCAGCTGCTCCACCGACTTGCGCTGCAGGAGAATAGTCTCCTTCACACGATCACCCGGAAGCCACTTTGGTGGATTTTTTCCCATCGCTTCGCAAGAGACGTCACACAAGCTACTGTTGTAGGAAGAAAAATGAATGAGGAAAAAAAAGGAAATAAAAGGGAAAAAATATGTTAAGTAAGGAGAAACAAAAACCAAGGAAGAAGCAAAACATAAAATGAATGCATAAATAACCAAGTAAGATAATACAAGGATAAAAAAAAAAAAAAGAATGGCAAAGAAAATAGAATATCAAAAAGCAAAGGTCACAAGGACAGTGTTGTCTGCCTCACTCAATGGGATCGCAAAGATAACAATACACATTAAACCAGTTGTTTCCATAACCACAGTAAAACCAGGTATGAATAAAATAGCAAAATGGTAGTAAAACAATAGCTGACATAAGGTGGTATTGCATACGTACAAAAGCACGTAGTACAAATTAATTTGACGGAAAGAAATTCAACTAACTAACTCCCCTTTGAAAGAGAGAAGTCCTCCCAATAAATTATTCTCTTGCAATACCTCATTTTTATGTATGTAGATACATATATATATATATGTCATTTTTTTTTATTTTTCTTTCCTTCTCTTCTATTTACTTTCATTTTTTTTTTCTTTCTTTTTTCTTTTTTTTATCGTTGATATCAGATATTGTTCCTTTTTAGCCCACTACATAAAAAAAAAAAAAAAAAATCAGTGACGAAGGAAGTGCATACGTATGTATACCTTACCTTGTGGATCGAGGTTCCACGCACCCGATATCTGATCAGTCGCACTCGTCGCAACTTTACTTACTGGAATACTAACAGTTCCCATCACACGATCTTTGCTAAGGTCATTTTTGTCTACAATGGCTACTTTCAGAAGATCTGTTTTGGTATCAAAAACTTCCAATTCTGCTTCAAAATTAAATACAGGTTCAAGACAAGAACTTACATATGGTGAGTGTCTTGTTTGTTTTCGTATACGTAGCACTACATAGGGATCTGATGTACCCAAACGTTCCATGTTCTTGAGACCTGTACATCGTTCAACTGTCACAAAAAGTGTACCACTTTCAGTATTACTTATTGAAATACTTTGATTATTACTTGATCGTGTGCTTGGTGGGTCAATTAAAGCATCACCTGAACTTCTTTCTTTTAAAAAGACACTTGATACCTTGCGTGTGGGAACGCAACTCGGTGCAGCAGTAGATCCATTTCTACTACGGTCAGTATATGATAAGAATTCAGGAGTAATAATTAGTTTTGCACGTGCAGTACTTTCTGTTGCAGATGGTTTTGTTAAGAAACAGGGATGTTCTGGTAGTTTGCTATCCACCAATATCTGAACAGGGATTTCACACTCTCCAACGCAGGTATCATTCCCAAGTACATCAAAGTACAACCAAACATGTAAAACATCTCCCATATCATAGAGAACAAAATTAAATACATCTGAAAGTGCAGAATTTAACCCTTTATAAGATGTGCTTCTTAGACGTTTTTTCCTTTTTTCACTATGAAGTTGAAGTTTTACATAAAATGGTGTATTTTCCTTGGTTGAGGCATACCGATAATGCCAATCATCCACACGAAGTAAATGAATTCGAAGAGTTCCAAGAGCCGCATCTACACGAGTAGTTTGTAAGGTATATCCTTGTACAATAGGGACAACAATCTTTTTCGGATACCGTAGCATTCCTATAAGTGTATCACGTATAAAACCATCCAGAAAACCTTTTAATCCTGGTACTGCATCTAATGATACCCCTGCTGCAGTAATATCAAAGTTTAAAACCCAAATATCCATAATTGAAATAACAAGTGTTCCAAAACATGGCCATTTTGGAACATTTGGAGTTAATATAACACGTATTTTCATATTGAGTTCAAATCTTCGTATATATACATGCATATCAGGTCCAGGTACTTTAAGGTGTAGATGAATCTCCATATCACTATCCCATGAAACAGTAATATCAAGTAAAGATTCTGTTTCAGTATAATATTGATGCTGAATTCCATCTATAATCATTGGACGAGAACCAATTGAACATTGTTTAAGTACAAATTCATAAACAAATGAAGGTTTATTAGCAGCTAACAGTGGTTCAACAAATTGACGAACAGATTCTTCTGCCGCTAAAGCAATAGAACCCCACATTCCTCTTATCATGTTATTTATCCATTGTACACGATTCGCCCCTGGATTTTTTAACCACTCTGGAAGTTCTTTTCCAAGAATAGCTTTAAGATTTTCTGTATCTTGTAACATTTCATGTACTTGATTAATTTGAATGGTTTCTCGCAAGTACTCCCTCCTACGAACATAGCATACTGCACCAATCACCAGAAGAAATTCCAAAACAAGTAAAAATCCCATAGCATACAGACATCTAAGTCCCAACCATACACAAAGAATAGTAGTACTAAGAGGAGCATAATTCCTAATCTTATTCAGCTGTTCCTGAAGTTGTGTGTGCTCTTTCTCTGTCATTATGGAGTATTTCTTTGCCCCAAAAATAGCCAAAGCAAGAGTAGAACCCCATATGATGTTTGTCCAGTTTATGATCCACCCAAGCATTACGAAAAAAAAAAAAATTGCTTTGTTTTTTTTATACTTTTTTTTAAAAAATAAATCTCTTTCCACTAAATGAATTTGTTCTTTTTTTTTTTTGTTCTTAATAAGCACAGTTGTTTTTTTTTTTTTTTTTTGGGGGGGGGGCCTTGTCCTATAACGATGAATTTGTAATTTTTCCTTTCACTAATCCCCATCAATAAGAAAAGAAAGAGAAGAAAACTCAGAATATGGACAAACCATGGCAATAAATTTTTTTATTAACATATACAATGTATATAATATATATATATATATATATCCCTATGCTTCTAAATTTAAATCGAGTACAAAAAAAAAAAAAAAAAAAAAAAAAACTTTCATTGACATGTAATACTATTTCTTCTCTCACAACACATCGCTTCCATCCAGTTTATCGAACTATTGCTATTATTATTATTATTATTATTATTCCAACTACTAATCCGTAACCACTGTGAGCAACTGTGCTACTGCATTTACCTCTATAAGGGTATCAGACGACACACATACCCACCACAGGGTAGAAGTATTTAAAAAATCAAAATGACGTTTATCCCACGAGTACACACGGTTACTCCTACACGGAGAGATAAAGAAGGCCCAACTAGCACCATGTATGTTATTCAAATGTCTCGCAATGACAGGAATACGTGATTTCCCCGGGTTTGATATGGAAAGCTCATCTTCCAAAGTTCCAGCACCAGGAATATGAATCAACGCGGGATCTGTTTCTAAAAGAAAACATGCAATTATAGAAGTGTTTTGTAATCTTTTAAAGGGTTTATGTGGGGTCATTTCAGAATTAACAAGTTCAGAGATGTTACGTAAACGAATTACAAGAGGAACAGGAATTAAATGGTCATCATTATTCCCTTCTCTTCTCCATAGCAAAGGTCGTTTTGGCAAAGGATTAAAAATTCTGAAATGAGTATCACTCGATGGACGTAAAGCCAGTACCAAGGGCCAGTGATGTGTTTTAGAAAACTGTTCAATCATATAGGTTTGATTCCAAAGAACATTCTCCGCAAAATTTACAATTAAACAATCTACTGGTGCAACAGAACGTACAAGTGTCTCCGTTTCTTCCTCCTCCATTTTAGAAATACCCTGATGGTCCTGTTGCTGTTTATTAAGAAAATGAACCCTAAACGTATACATGGGACCTACTGGTATTAAATAACTCTTAAGGTCAGCATGAATATGTGCATCACGACGCAAGATCTCCTCATTTTTACTGGAACCATCTATTGCAGATTTGTACACTATACAGGAGTGAATTAGAAAGAGTAAGAGCACCAGGAGCGCACGACCATCTACCCAGTAACGCCAAGAAGAAGGAAACATCCTATTGGGCATGTTTTCCTACTTTTTTTCCAGTTTTCTGCATCTAATTCAAAGTCTTAGTACTAGGAACGAATGAAAAAAAAAAAAAAATCAGAACAAATAAAACGTACCACAAACAGAAGAATCTCCTACATTTTTTCATCTCCCCATAATCAATCAAAGAGAGAAAGAGAGATACAAACAGAAAGAAAAACTAATATATATATATATATATATATATATAATATCACAACAGTTGTGGATTCATACGATACTCTTTATCTCTTCCTTCTCGTTGTCTCTCTCCCTCCTTTAATTTTTGTCTTTTGCTACCCCTCCTTCTCTAAACCTTGTTACCCACTAGTCGAGCCAGTCATCAGGGCGCAGGAGACGTCGGCGCTGCTCTCGGAGGTGCTGTGCAAAATTGGCATCTTTGGCAGCGAGTGTTGCCGTCTCTGGCGGTTCATCAAAAGCTGGACTCGTTGCCTGTCTATCGGCCTGCATATCACGCAGCACCTCATCCTTCACACGTCGTGGCACAGCGGGAGATGCGAGAGTGCCGCCTGCTTCAACCCAATAGGCCTCGCCTGTGGGTGTGCCGTCGTGTGCGTGTTGCCGTGCGTGTGTGTCCTCGTTGTGTGCCCGCAACAATCGGGCGGCGGCGTCACTACTCATGCGGCGTGCGAGCCGGTCGGCTGCGGTGCGCTGCTGGTGTGCGGTGAGGGCGCGTGGGTCGGTGCCGCCGAGTTGCTGGCGGGCGTCCCGCACGTACGCGCGGAGCTCCGGGCGGTCGTCGAGGAGGCCGTCGAAGTACGCGGCGACGGCTTGCGGCTGCCGGCCCTCCGCCACCGCCCGGTCGACGTGCTCCTGCAGCCACGCGCGCGCCTCTTCCTCCTCCCCGCGAATGGCCGGCGGGTGAAGAGGCGGCGGGGACTGCTGCTGATGGTGGGAGGAGCGGCGGGGGCCGACGAAGAGGGGGAGGCCGCGGGGGCAGCGGCGCATGGGGCGTGAAATCGGCAAAGTTAACCCACACACCCAATCGTAGATATATCTATCTATCTATCTATCTATCTATGTATATGGATAATGATAGATAGATATAGATAAAGATCGATACGTATATATCGATAAGTAAGTATGTGGGACAGACAGCCACACACACACTTACTTCTGAACCTGCAGAGGAAAAGCTCAGCAATGGGAGGAGAAAGAATCATAAGAAGAAGAGGAAAGATTTCCCTTCATCCTTTCATCCCATCAACAATTACACATATACACACACACACACTTACAAACGCAAACAGAGAAATATCAAAAAACTACAACTTCTTTATAGAAAAGACACACAAACACAAATACACAGACAAAGACATAGAGACATATGAATACTGTATGTCTTCACACTCCTTCTACACACCTTGTCTTGTTTTCGTTTTTTTTTTTTTTGTTTTGTTTTGTTTTCTACTCTCGAAGAGACATGTGAGTAGGAGAAACGTTATACTTGTAAATGTACACGTCTGGTCTATGGTAAAGGCGATGAGCCTCTATTGCCTCTTCAAAAAACGGTTCCTGCGTGTATTCACCTTGTTTTGGATCTCCAAAGTTGGATCGTGCCAACTTTGCAAATGCACCCTGTTTTTTCTCTGTTGTGTGTGGTGCCCAACTAACACGTCGTGCATGGCTCATGGCCTCTTTACTGAAGAAGTCCTCTGTGCGAACAGAAAGATGACGATGCGAAACAACCAACGGTGATCCACAGCACCCTATTGCTGTTACCCTCCTTAGAGTAAGCATCATTTCAATACCTACTAAAAAATTATTTTTAAAACTAACGTACTCAAACCCGAAAAAAAAAAATAAAAATAAAAAAAAATAACCAAAAAAAAAGAGAACAAGAACAAGAAAAAAAAAACTTTCAAGAGCAGAAAAAAAAAAAGATGTATAAACATTCCAGCAGCAAGAAATCATTTAAAAAGAAAAAAAAAAGAAATCACTGGTCGCAATAATCTTGCCTTCTTCCTTTTTTTTCGTTCTGTTTTCACATGGGCAACTTCAGAGGATAATCCTCGGCATCACATAACGTGATAAACAACAAGAAAGAAAAAAAAGAAAGAAAAAAAACGAGGGGGATGGATCCAATGCTGAAAGCGTACAAACAAATTTAAAGCGGTGAGACCGCTCTCTGCTAAATCCTAACACATAGAGACAAAAGCAACGAAAGACGCATGTGAGCACAAGGGTTCTTCAACCAACAAATGATTAAAAAAAAAAAAAAAAAAAACAAGAAAACAAGGGGTATACTCTAAGCACCACTAATGTAGAGTGCCTCAAGACTCCCCTTGTATTACGATGCAAAGAGAAATAAATTAAAAGGAGATGGCGGTTGAGTAATGCCATATTCATATACCTTTTCCCCCAGCAGCACTAGTGGAAGCGGCGGAAAGCAGTAGCAACGTAAATAGAGGGTGCGCTGCGGCTTTATTCTCATCACCAACCACAATATAATAATATATAGGAGATAACAAGATGGGTATGAGCAGCAGAGAAACGCCATCTACGCCTCTTTTACTATTCCCACATTCTCTGATTTTTTTTATTTCTTTCTTTTTTTTTTTTTTTTTTTTTCTTTGTGCGTTGAGTTGTATCTGAATATGGGGAGGATATCGCCTGATCCCCCCCCCTTTTTTGGCTCTCTATTTGTTCCCTTCGCATCATCTTGCAGTTCTTCTTTCTTTCAGGATAAAGTCTATCAATCCTCTTCTTTTTCTTTTCTCCTCACCTTTTTCGGTTTCTGCCTCTTTCATCCCTGCAGTCTTGTACGTCTGCGTGCATTTGCACATATCTATCTATCTCTTGATTTCTCTTCACTTCAGTAATGGGAGATTAGACGATTATTAGTAATGCGCACAATGGTTTGCTCGTTTTTTCTCTATTTCTCTCCGTTTGTTACATACTTTCTCAATCTTTGATTCTCTATGTACTCATGTCTATATATATATATATATATATATATATA
>NW_021639845.1:710566-712951 GCF_002087225.1 Trypanosoma theileri
AAAAAAAAAAAAAAAAAAACCAGCGAAGTTAAGAGAAATGTTTTCTTTTTTTCGCCGTTGCAAACCCACAGTATAGTGGTCGCAGAAGAATGAAGAAAAAAAGAAAAAAGAAAAAAATCAGAAGAGGACATATATACACACAAAAATCAAACACACACACATACACATATACTCTGTTTCATCTAATACTTCTCTCATTGTATGCTCTCTTCCTCTCGCACACACATAAATAAAAAAAAAAATGGCTCATTATGTGAGCATACCGCACACGAAGCTATTTAATTGATGAAAAGGCATCAACAGCAGTAAAAAAAAAAAAAAAAAAAAAAAAAAAAACAAGGAGTAGATATGTAGTTAGGATAAACAGAAAAGAAAAAAAAAAGAAAAGAAAAGGAACTATGGAGTCAGGTCTTCTAATACAGTCGGAAACACATCATCATGAGAATATTATCAGCTCCCAACCTTCGCAAAATACCACAGAAAGGACGTTCTTCACATAATATAAACCCATGTGAAAGCCTGTGTAAGTGTGTATATGTGTACCCCTGTTTGTTTGTTTGTTCGTTTGCTTGCTTGTTTGTTCATGTCTGTGTGCGTGAAGAGGTGTACCAATCTATTTCCCATCTGCTTTCGTACACGTATAAGTATTAAATATATATATAAGTCTTTATAATTATATACTCCACCCAAATTCAAAAAAAAGAGAGACACAAATACAGAAAGATAAATAGAAAGCACACCGTGAATGAACGAATGCTAGTGATGTGCACATTACATCTAATCCATCACCGTGCTGGTCGTTCCTTTATCATGTAGGTGCAAATCTTCCCCTATTATCTTTATTATCTTTTTTTTTTTCTTGAGTTTCTCTTTTAGCGTGTGGTTGAAGCCAGATACCATAAAAACAAAAAAAAAAACCCTCAACCCTTTTCTTTGTTACCTGATCATCTGTTCCTTTATCACCACCCTGCAAACCCACCCAAACCCACACATACACATACAACTCTTCATATCATTCCTTCTTTCTTTCATGCAAAAACATACAAAGAAACACAGATATATATATATACTCTCATTTTTTTTTTCCTTTTCTTCTCCCTCTTTTTTCTGTCATATACTCTATGCATTCATTCTACAAACTTTCCCTCCTCATTCTTCTTTTTTTTTTTTGTTTTTGTTCCTCCTCTCCTGTTCTTTCACACTTGAAGCTAACTAAATTATCACACATTTGCCCCACTCGCCTACAAACTTATCTTTTTCACTTTTTCGGCAATAAGTGTGCCTTCTGTGCCTCTGTCATGGCATTAATCTCCTCCGGTAAGAAGCGGTACAGATGCGAAGGAAGCTCATTGCCATTCGGAAGCCGCGTAGCGGGATCACGTAGCTCATCAAAGAGTGGATGACAAAGGGCCTCCAATGGGGCTATGCGTTGATCGGGAAGATATTTAAAGATCTTTCCACACAAATCATACACCTCAGGAGGAAGTTGTCGCTGAAACACCTTCTCCCATGGTACAGGCTTCGTATTTGCCAAATTCATATCAGTGTGAAGGGCATTTATCTTATCTAACTCTTCTCGGGATGGTCGACCAAGGATTCTCACAATCTCCCTGATTTGGCCGGCAGTGTTTTCACCACAAAATATTGGTTCACCAAGTAACATTTCTGCAAAGATACAACCAACAGACCACATATCCACCGCTGTGGTGTAATGCTGATTACCAAAAATGAGTTCGGGGGCACGGTAGTACCGTGAGCAAATATACGCCACACTTGCCTCTGTTGGTGACAACTTCTTGGCACTTCCAAAATCGCAGAGTTTAAGATCGCCTGTTGATTCATCAACAAGCACATTATGTGGTTTAATATCACGATGACACACATTAACTGAGGGTAAATGCAAACATGCAATACTCCGAAGTAATTGATACATGTAGAGTTTCACCATTATCATGGGTGGACTCGATAGGCGACGAAAATAATTTCGACAGGTTCGGTGTAATGTGTCTGGAACAAACTCCATAACAACATTAAGATAAACATCACCCTGTCGGCTTTCACTGACGGTGTAAAAATACCCTTTTAACATCACAATATTTGGGTGTTGAAGGCGAGTTAAGTCTTGCATAATCTGCAACTCACGATTTTTAAAACGTGGATCTTGAATAACCTTCTTAATTGCTACATTCTCACCTGTAGACTTCTCCACAGCAAGCTGTACGGTGCCAAATGTTCCCTGTCCTGCCACCCGCTCCACCGTGTACTTCTCCATCTCTCTGTAGCTTCGCTCATCTGCGGCCTCAGCGAGATTTAGAGACATGGGTACAGAGTTTTATTATTTTCTTTGAAAAAAATTTTTCTTTTCTTTTTTTCGTTTTTTTTTTT
>NW_021639845.1:713177-719013 GCF_002087225.1 Trypanosoma theileri
AAAAAAAAAAAAAAAAAAAAAAAAAAAAAAAAAAAAAGTTGATCGGTTCTCCACCTTTAAGAGTACAAACGTTTAACAAGAAATTATAAATAATTATATAATAATATATAAATATGATAATATTAATGATAACAATACTGATATAAAGTTCTTCTGTACGTTTCTGTCAACGCTTCTTCATTTTTTTTTCCCCCAATTACGCTTTGCTTTCCTCTCCTCTCTTCATTATACAATGCCTCTGATAATAATGAATTGCGTTCATTAGGGCAGGAAGATGATTGAAAGAAAAGAGAAGAATAAACAAAAGTAAAGAAAAGGGAAAAGAAATTAAAACTCATGCGGACGGATATATTCCATTTCTCACAGAAAGAGACTTTAGAAGAAGAAAAAAAAAGTAGACAATAATAAAAATAGTAGAAATCGCAGGAACAGTGGGGATGGAAATAATAATTTCTTTTTTGATTTTTTTTTTTTTTTTTTTTTTTTTTTTTTTTTTTTTTTTTTTTTTTTTTGTTGTTGTTGTTGTTTTGTTAGTTAAAATATTATTTTATTAATATTATTCGCTTTTCTTCATTCCTACTTGGATTCTCCTCGTGACCCCACACACGGGGGAGGTGAGGTGAAAAACAATGGCCGCACAAGAGTAGCAACGTGAATCCACATATTCACAGAAAAGTGTATAAATTCAACGCACTACATACAATAAAAAAAAAGGAAAAGAAAAAGATGAACCAACACTACAGCCAATAGTTTCAATAGTAACAAGAACAGCTGCACAAAAGAAAAAAGGAAAAAAAAAAAGATATCACAACTTGAATACCAATAACATTATTATTACTAATAATAATAATAATAATAATAATAATAATAATAATAATAATAATAATAATAATAATAATAATAATAATAAAAGAAGCGAACATTAAATATAGAATTACAATCAAAAAAGAAAAAGAAAAATGGGGAAAACATATATATATATATATATATATATATTATGGTATTCAAGCGTGACGACGACCTTCGAAACGAGCGTACAGAAGTTCATTGTTTTCGTTCATCATATTAGTAAAATCAAAACCAAATGGAAGCCAAATATCAATACTTGCCCGTAAAACCTCCTCAACCTCCACGTGAAGATTTTGAAGATCTTTCATGAGTTCCGTGTACAAGGAATCACTCTGCACTTGTTCCACCACACGATGCATAATCTTTTCTACATCTCGTTCTAATTCTGTGGCACTCGATATATTCTTAACCTGTTGTTGTGCACGTTCATGTCTTAACTCGCGGAGTTTATTTAAGGCACATTCGGCTTGTTCAGCTACTGCTATATTAGCACGTACAATATCACGAGGCATATCGGCAACAGGAATACAACCAGAAGCTTTGGGGTTTCCATTCTTTCCATTTTCCTCCGCTATTACTACACCTATATCTGGTGCGTACGGCCTATAAATATCCACCACAATCTCAGAGAAAATCTTAAGTGCATAACGTACTTTAGCCTTGGGTGAGGCCAGAAAATCCACAACTCCCACACGTGATGTGGATGGCAAACGTTTATTACTACTAAAAGCACTGTTAAGTATTTGCAATAAACTCGTTGGGGCTCGTTTCAGCTGAACAACAAGATCCACACTCATTGGATCATTGACAAAAGGCACTTTAACAGGTCTAGGTGGTACAAGAAGTTGTAGAAAACTCTGCGCAATAGAGAGAGCACCTTCTTTAGCAGAATCAATGTCTGTCACATCATTCACATGTGGGATAGCACAATCAATTTCCACTCTAGTATCAAATACGGCCAATGCATACAGGATATTGCGTACCTTCATCATTGTTCCCTCTGGAAATATGGAATTTGAAGAACTTAAGGAAGCACTTTTTTGTGCATTATTTACCATTCCATCACATTGAGCCATGCGGTATAAGGCATCAAATGCATTGTTACCTATTTTTGTATATCTTAAAACCATATCTGGCATTCCAATAAACTCACCCAAACTTCGGGCTAAAGGTTCTACAATATGTTTAAAAATATAGGCACGTTGATCAGCATTACTTAACAAATCAATAAATGGATCAATAATAGGAATATGTGTTGGTGTAGTAATTGTAAAATCAACGACAAACGGAGTACAATTCTCCTTAATACTGTGTACTTCAGCTGATGGGGCTATGGATACCTTTACACGTACATCTAAGGAGTGTAAAAACATATCTACTGCACCGGCGACAAATAAATTTTCAGTTTCTTTTTTATTCCAAGGTGCATCTTTAACAGCTTCTTTTGCTGTATTAATCAATTTTTTAGCCCACTTTGTAATAACCTCTTCTAGTTTCCCTCGAATATCTTCTTGATTCGTTATCTTACCTCCAGTTGTACTTTTCATATCCATAACCAAAGAAAAACGAAGTACATCTAAGAGACGTCCTTGGTGTTGTAATTTCAAAAATCGAAGAGATAAAGACTGAAAACTTTTTCCAGGAATATGTCGAAGGTTCGGTGCTGCTGCCATACCAATCGCCTTTTCATCCACTTGATCCCATGGTTGTAAACTCTTTCGTCTTGCATTGCATACATTACACTTCTTGTAGTGTTTCTGCATCCATGGCTGCATACCACGAATCTCATTTCGCATTACAAAGACAATACCTGTGCTGCGGGAAATCACACTATTGTGTGAGAGTCCTGTTGACTTTTTCCCTGACGACGGCGTGACGGCCTGCGTGGCGGCTGTACTCAATCGATCCAGCAGTGTGTCCCCCGTCAGTGTGGCCGCCTTTCTCTTCGCCTGCACATCGCCGAGAATCGCATCCACCACTGCACTGCCCGTGTTGAATGTAATCGCGTTGTTAATATTATTATTATTATTATTATTATTATTATTATTATTATTATTATTATTATTATTATTGGCTGCGAGAGATTCACCGCGGGCCATGCGTAGTTTCGTTACGCGGGTGACGAGTTCCTGAAACATTTGTTTTTGGTCTTCGAGAACACTCTTTAGTGTCTCGCGCTGCCGGCCCAACGCCTCCATCGCCTCGCGATGTTGCCGCTCCGCCTCGCGAATCGCCTCCTGCAACTCCGCCACTGAAGTCATTGGAGAAACGTACAAGAGAAATAATAAGAAAGAAATCCAAAAAAAAAAGCCCCAAAAAAGGGGGTGTATGAATGTTACTTAATATTGGATTTAACTATAATGGTGGGATGAATGTAGTTTTAATCAACCCTTTCTTTCTCACTGTATATATATATATAAATATGTCTATGCACGTGAAGGGAAAAAAAAGGGCTAGGAAAAGAGAAAAGTTGAAAGGAGAAATAGATAACAAAAGTCAGCAGTAGAATCACTACTCAAGGAAAGAAAAGAGTTAATTTCTCAACAATTCAGCTCAAGGTGTGTGAAATCAATAAAGAAAAGTCTCCTCCATGGGTGGACACATCACATACATACACACACACACACACACACACACACACACAGACTGTCAAAATATAAAACCAAATTAGAAAATGGTAAATCACTAGAAATTGGTAATTCTTATCCATACTCTTTTTAAACTTGAAACCAAACACAGGGAATAATAACCAAAGAAGAAAAAAAAAAAAAGAAAAAAAAAAGTATTAGCCATTAAGTACAATCCTTCTTTAATCAACACCCAAACACACACACGCCGTATAGTTCTGACAGAAAAACAAAGGGGAAAAAAGCTCACATAGCCACACCATCTCTATCAAACTACACACAAAAGGACTTGTTCCTCACACAGCTCATCCGTCAAAAGGAAAACAGAGATCATTCCACAACATTTTAATACAATCTTTTCTCTCATAACTTCATTTGTAGAGACTTAAACAGTGTGTCCACACATCAAAAGAGATGAGACAGAAAAGGGGGAAAAAAAAAGCAAAAACAATTCTATTCAAGCTATTCTTATGTACCAAACAAAGGAGGACTTCAGAACCCTAGTTTGTATTTTCTTAATGGATTTTTTAAACTTCCTACATTTTGACATGATTTTAACGCCAAAAGAGGGGGAGAAAAAAAAGGTGTATTATATAAAAGAAATAAAGTATTGTTGTTCACTAACTGACTTCCGACCAACCATACAACTATATATATATATATATATATATATATAAATGGAACTTTTTATAAGTTAATCGGTTGTTTTTCGTCATAGTTACTATTCCCACTCACCTTCCATCAAGATGACTCCGTGGACATTTGCAAAAAAAAAAAAATCCTGCAAACTACCATGGTGAGAAAGTTAGCAAGAAGAGGTTCTTAACCACAAAAGCCTAGCTCATCATATATCAATAGAAACACTTTATCAACCTTCTTGAACGTGTATGAAAGCTATAATGAGAAAAATAAAACAGAAAGGAATAGGTAAAATGACAACAAAATAAATAAAAAAATAATAATAATTTTTTGTATATATTTATTTACACCTCACCATGACAAGCATTGAGTGTTTTCACTATATGGATAATCCACAAAAAAAAGGAAAAAAGGAGCGTCAAATAAGGTTTATAATAAGGTTAAACTAAACTTCGGTTCGCGTCACGTTCTCAATTTTGTAGAGCAAATATATATATAAAGACTTGATATAACATCCGTAGACCAGAAAAATAAGTGTAACGAATGCACAGAGAGTCAACAAAAAAAAAAAAAAGAAAACTAAGAAAAAAGAAGAAAAGAAAATAAATACCAAACAAGAAAAGGAAAAAAAGAGGGAAGAATCACGCAATAATGCGAATGAATTTTATACCCTACCAAATAATAATAATAATACTGATAATAATAATAATAATAATAATAATAATAAAAAGGAGAACAAAGACTCAATCATTTCGTATCCCATGATCTAGTCTCTGCATCTGGGTTTTTCTGAAGTGGATTCAACTTCAATCGCCAATATTTGTCAAATTCAGAAGTGACACGCTTTAGTCCCTCCTCCAGTGTGTCTGTAGTAGTGTCAAAACTCACAATGCCTCCCTTGAACTTTATATCGGATAGAAAGCGGAGTTTCTCCTCTAATGATGACTGTGTCTCCACACGGGCCTTGGCTTCCACCTCACTCACACCATCACGTTTCATTACACGTTTAATGGCAACATCCCTGTTACATTCTGTAATCCACATATCGTCGCAGAATGTCATTAAGCTACTTTCGACGAGGAGTGCAGCTTCTAGAATAATAAGTAGTAGATTTTTATTATTTGATAAAGCGTTATTAGAGACCTTTTCAATTTCTTCCTCAACCGCTTCATGAATATAGGGCCAACAGATATTACTAAGCTTCTCTAGTTCCTTTGAACGTGGTTCGTGGAATACAATTGCGCCAAGTTTCTTTCTATCAATTGGAGGTTCACTGCAACTAGGTGAAGCGGTAGCCAGAGTATTATTATTATTATTATTATTATTATTATTATTATTATTATTATTATTATTATTACTTTCAAGAGGTTCTGTCAATATCTGTTTTCCAAATGCATCTATGACGGCGTAATAACACGGCATTCCTGGGGTGTAGATGTTATGTCCAATGATGTCTGCATTAATATTGTGCGTGGCAAAGGAATTGACGGACTGCCGCGATCGGGCCTCTGCAAGTCGGAGCAAATGTTGACAGCGTACAGACTTTCCGCTGGCAATACCACCGGTCACACCGAGCACCACCACGCGGGGTAAGAACGCGACTGAGAAAAGTCTGCGAGATGAGTGCAACATCTAACCATGCAGGGGGTATAATATAATCTGTGACCCATTGATGGAGAGAATGGAAAAGAAATTAAAAAAAAAAAAAAAAAAAAAAAAAA
>NW_021639845.1:719248-737251 GCF_002087225.1 Trypanosoma theileri
TTTTTTTTTTTTTTATTTCCTTCTCAAAATAAGTCTCCTTTCGCCTTTGATTTGATTTACTCCACTGGCATCAGCTGAGTCCCCTCCTTTCTTCCTTTTCCCCTTTTATTTGACACCTTATACGGCCCTTCCTTCCTCTTTCAGTATAACCCTATCAATCTTCTTTTATGGATAGTGTATTGTCAGCAGCGCCTTTTAACATATTCTTTCATCCTTGTGGTCTCTCTTTTTTTTCTATTTATGTGTGTGTTGCAGTAACTGTGAGGAACGAATATATATATATATATTTCATCCAACAGAAGCATCACAAGGAGATACGGGATGCGAATATGCAGACTCAGATGCAGAATGCAAACAGAAATAAAGAGACATCTCATACATGTCTGCATATAATCATTTTCTTCTCTCAGTCTCGTTTTCCTTTCTCTTTTTTTTTTTGTTTTTTCTTTCTCCCTATTCACCATAATGTTCTCTTTCCATTACAAGACTGATTGTATTCGCTCAAATAGGCATCAAATGAGTTCTATTTCTTAGGCACTCCGGAAGCCCACATACACAAGTGAATAGAAGCGGGTAGATACTGGAAAAAAGGAAATGAAGATAAAAAGATCCCACGACAACGAACAAATAAAACAGACGTGGTTCTATCGACCCATTTATTTTGATTTCTCTTTTCCTCTACCACCTCTTCTGTTCATCTCACTTAAAACCTTCTGATGATATTCCTTTCTTTTTTTCTCCACTCTTTATTTTCATCTTCTTCTTACATATTTTTCGTTTTATTCGTCTTCACTTATCTTACTTTTAGTTGTCGGATTTATCTAGTTCTCCAACAAATCACTTCGCTTTTCTTTTTATTTTTCTTTGTTGCTGTTCTTATTTGTTCACTTTTAATCAGACCGTTTTTTTCTTTTTTTTTTTCTTCTCACCGTTTCTTCATACGTTTACTTCTCTTTTTTTTCTACTTTATCACGTATTATCTTTCGTGAGTATAAAAAAAAAAAGGCGTGCACACAAAAAAAAAGGGGGGAAAGGGGAGAGCAGGATGTGCTTGCATGAGATCTACACAGACAAACACACATCTCTTTGACTTCTGACTGCTTACATTTTGCCGTCTGTTTTGTTAGTAGTAGTAATAATAATAATAATAATAATAATAATAATAATAATAATAATAATAATAATAATAATAATAATAATAATAATAATAATAATAACAGGGTGAGTTTAGATAAGAATAAAAGAAAAAAAAAAAACGCCGAGAAAGTAAGTGTGCAGTTGTACGTCGACTATAAAGCCGAGACTCTTTACGTATGCAACAGCTCCGCTCTCATATCACAGTTGCACACACAGAGAGATCAGTCAAGTACTATTTGTTTTTGCCTTTCCTGGAAGATGTTCACTCTGTATTCCTTTTTTTTTTTGGTATTTTTCCCGAGCCCTTCTTTTTTTTTTTTTTTTTGCTTTTTGTGTGTTCTCTTTCTTTTTTGCGTATTACTTATAAATCCATATATATATATATATATATATATAGATCCTTTTTTTTTTTTTATTCTTGACTAGAAATATCTCTTTTTCATTCTGTTTTTTAGCTACTTGCTGGTTTCTTTTCATAGACATGCGCTCTCTGTCACACCTTCCGCAATTGGAGATATACAGATGGGCATCACGTATTATTTCAAACAGTCGGGTATTCTCACTCTTCACTTCATCAACCTCTACATCAGCAGTAGAGAAGCTCCATTGGAAAGACACACACACACACACAAATAGAAACAGAAAGAGAGAGACAACACATTCGGACGTCATGGTGGTGATGGTGGTGGTACGAAGGAGAGAAGAAGAGGTTGAAAGTAACGTGAATGTCGCATCTTTTGTGCAGAATCATGTGAAGCGCAATAGAAAAGATGAGAACATGTCATGAAAGAAACACAAGAAAAGATGCGTTAAGCATACGCAGACACACACGCACACACAAGAGAAAAAAAAAAAAAAAACTCACACGAACTAAAATAGAGGCGGACGCGCGCACGCAAGAAATCCACAACAATACAAAACATCAATATTAGAGAAAGATATTTGTTCATGTACAGACAAAAGTACACACAAAAGTCACCTTATATATATATACTCATTTATGCGGACGCCTCTGCAGGTGCTGCGGTGTACTTTTCGCGGACTTCATCAATCTGGTAACGCTGTCCATTGGGACCCTTCTTTCCCTTGTGTGAAGAAACAATTTTAGTCACTGTCGCCTTCACGTCATCACCAGCCTCCTTAATAGCGTCGTGATCCAGCTGCACGAATGCGAAGGTACGCAAGACTGCCGGGTCTTTCTTATCAGGCTGCGAAAGAACGTTGACAAGTTTAACAGGGGCAGTTGTACCAATAATTTCACGCACTGTCTCCTCTGTCGCGTCATGCGGAAGGCCCTTTACAATAATATCGTAAAATACCACAAACCGACTCAATGTTCGACCATCAGCGTCTTTTTTCTTGTTGTTTCTGTTATTGTTGTTATTATTATTATTAGAAGTATTATTGTTATGATTGGTGTTATTATTTTTGTTGGTGGTGGTATTGTTGTTGCTGTTACTAAATCCTTCCTTATGGTTTCCGCCTTCAGCGCTGGGTTTCCCATTCTTTTTCTCCCCCTCAGCAGATGCGGTCACCGCTGTCGGTTTTTTTCCACTTGTACCATTTCTATGGGCCCCTTTCGTACCGTTCTTTTCAGCTACAGCAGCTGATTCCCTATTTTTCTCCTTCTTTTCCTTTACCGGTTCCTCTGTGGACTGTTCTTTGCCTCCTTTGGCTACTACCTTTAACGGTGCTGCATGTCCCTGTGCACCACCAGTGCGCTTTCCCATCAGGATGGCCTCAGCAAAACTCTTTGGCTTCTTTACCTCCGTATTAGCGGCAGAAGTGGAAGGCATCGTTGTGGTGGTGGTGGCGGTCCCTTCTTCCTCCAATTTTTTAACAGCCACTTTCTCCACAGTAGCATCAGTAGCAGAAGGGTTTGCACAAGAGTCAGGAGATACAGTTACAGAACGTTCAGGTACTGTTGAGTTAACCGCAGCAACCTTCTCAGAAGCAGGTGACTCCCCTTTCTTTGGCGGTTCAACGCTTTTCTTAGCTGGAGACTTCTCTAAGGCCTTCACAGCTGTTGTGGCAGCTGGCTGTTCAATGGGCTCCATCGCATCCTTTTTAGCTTCTTGTGCAAACATGGGTGGTGTTTCCAGTGCCCATCGCTGGAGTGCCTCTTCTTTGATAGTGCGCTCCCGCTTGTCATTCACAATTCCAAAGCTGCCTGGTTGTGTCTCGTGCTCGATGAGTTCCACATCGTGTGTGAAGTTGTACGTGACGTTCAAAGCCGTCGTGATGGACCCTTTAATCGCCAGGTGAATATGGCCGTTAGGGGTCGTCTCTACAGTCAAACTGTGGATCTGTGCGGATCCGTTTGGCTGCACGGGGTAGAGCGCGGCGATGGTGGTCTCAATCTCTGCAGTGCCCTCCGCCTTATGCCCCAAATGATCAAACGTTGCATGTGGAGTATAAAATGCTGACAGCTTCTCTGGCTGCTGCACCATCAGAGTGTAGTACTGACGGGTGAAGCTTGCTGCAACACGTCGTTGTCTCTCACTAGCAACAGTCATTTTATCTTTTTTTTCTTTTTCTGTGTGCTTCGCCATAGAAATTAGGGTAAAATAGAAAAAAATAAAAATAAATAAACAAATAAAATAAAAAATAAAAATAGAGAAAAGAACCACATTACCGCTACTATTGGTTTTTTTTTTTCGTTTTTTTTTTTTATTTCTTTGTTTCCACCACTAACATCACTACCACTATCAGAAAAGGAGTGAGTTCAAACCACTCAAAACATAAAAGTTGCAAGAGGGAAAAAAATGTATTCTGGTTCAATGAATTCAGCCCTACAAGACCTCTTTGGCTGTTGACGAAATTGTGTTAGAACTATTTTCCACTTTTGGCCACAGAAACTTCTTCCGCTCCTCTGCACTCATAGCATGTTTTGCATCAAGAAACTCTTGAAAGTCCATCACCTTCCAAGATGAATGAATACGTTCACACTTATTGCATCTACAAGTCACTAAAATACCAGACATGTTAGCACACTCCTGCTGTTCACGGTGATAACTACGGCAGTGCGCATCCGAATCGAAAAGAATAGGATTGGGAATGGGCTTGTAGCCTTTTGCGTGCCGCTGAATAGAATGGCAGTGACCGCAGCGCAGAAAGTATTTCTGAAAAAAACGACTAGACATTCTTACCAATCACTTAAGAATGGTACCCGACTCGATACTACCAATAGAATTAAAATACTATTTAAAGAGAAACGAAAAAATCAATCAGAATAAATAGAAAAAGAAAAAAAGAAGAATTGTTTAAATTGTAATAAAAGAAAAAATTAAGCAACTAGAAATTCCCCGAAGAGTACTACAACCACAACTACCAGTTAAACTATTGCATAAAGTGAAATTCTGAAGAATAATAAAACAACAAACAAGAAAGATTTGTTATGAAACAAGTTTTTTCCTGCGTGGAATAGGTTTTTGTTGCTGCTGTTGTTGTTGTTTTGTACTCTCTGGCACCTGTAATCCGAGGAACTGACCACTGCGATGCACCTCATCTGCAATGGAAACCATATTTGGCTTCCACGAACATGAAGGACAGTAAGCTGACCAAGAAACAATATCCGGATGTAATGGACATTGTCCTTCTTCCACTTTACCGGTGCGGCTTCGAATAGTTGAACGATATGCCTCACCACAATTTTGACACTTCCATTCTGCTCGAAATTTACTAGTATGGGCTAATGTTGCTAAATTCTCTTTCTTTTCATTATCTACAAGTTGTGGTAATAACTCTGCTGCGGACTCTGTTAATGAAGGACTTGCGTGCTGCTCGCGAAGTACCTCAGAAGGATACCTACCTTTACAAAAGTTACATCCTGCATGAAACTTCGTACGGACAGAAACACTTTTACGGTAGGAAGAACCACAAAAAGAGCATTTCCAGTAGATACGACGGTGATCATTCCAGCGAATATCAGAAAGATTAACACCAAGTTCTTCTTCTGTCTTTTTCACATCAATATCAGCAATAACTGAGCTATATCGATTAGAGAAATTCAATAAGCGATTAGAGTCCCGCGTAACCCAGTTGACCCCTTTCATCGGCAACTGTCTACCAACGCTGTAGTTGAGGTACATAGCGCCATAACGCATATTAGGCCATACACTTGACCAGCGAGACTTTTGTTTGAACTCCGCCGCCAACAGAAACCGTGTTCGGTAGATCATTTTCCCGTTTATGTATGGTCGTAGTTATCGTGTATGTGAAAACCACCTAGTCGGAAAAAAAGAAAGAAAGAAAACGAAAACCCTTTTTCTTCCTCTTTATCAGCAATATTTTTAATTTAGAGAAAAGGAAAACTACTGCTGCAGTTCAACTTCCAAATCTCCCTCCCTTTTTCTTTTCTTCAACCCAGCGGATAACTACGCAACTATGTTCGTTACGTACCCAAAACCTATTTATTTTTTATTCTGTTCCTTGATTTGTGTTATTTATGAGAGAAATAAAGATATCAAAAAAAAAAAAAGAAAAAAGAGTACAAATTCCCACATATAAAATGCACAAACAGCTAGAAAAAACAGCCCTTAAGAAATATAATTAAAAAAAAAAACATACGCCTTTGGCAAATTATGTGGGAAGGATGGAAAGAATAGCAGACTCAAAACTCTCTTATCTTGCAAATAAAGAGTGTCAAGTAGGCGATTCGCTTACGTAAGTAACGACTTTGAGAAAAGCGAGGCAAGACACATGAAAGAAAAACTCCAAGGTCTTTTTTTTTTTTTTTACCTCTCTGTCTCACTCACTCATACACACACATACACAAAAACACTCCCAAATTCTTTTCTTTTATCCTTAACTCCCAATATGTATATATATAAAGGAATAGAGAGAGTGAAAGGAAAAAAAAGAAAAAGAAAGAGAGTATGTGCATTCCTCCTGAAAAACTCCCACACCTGTGTTTGTTCATTCTGATTATGCTACAAGTGAGTTGTTCATGAGTGGTTTCGGCGGTGGTGGTTTTCGTGGTCGCTCTGGCATAGGTGCTTTCCGTGCACTCTCATACTTTGGCGGGAAAGTGAGAAAGAGTGCCACACGCAGCGAGATGAAAACTGCCGACCAGAGAATAATAAAACGGAACCATGCCTGTACGAGTGCCTCATTTCCAGCAAGGGGATTACGACGGGGATCTCGCGCTGCAGCTGCGGCCTCCGCCTCATCTTCATCACCGAATGGATTTTTCTTCACCTTACCCGTGTGCATCTCCTCATAGAATTCATCGTAGCTAACCTTGCTCTTGTGTCGTCGTGTAGTGAAGCGGAAGTTACTGTATCTGTTGCCACTGTCAGAGCCATCACCACCGCCACCAGAACCACCATCAGCGTTCTTTTGAATCCACACACCACTCTTGATTTGTTCATAAGCTGCTTGAATTTCCTGAAACCTCTCATGAGAGCCACCAGGAGCATCTGGGTGATGTTTGCGCGCCAACACACGATAAGCCTTCTTGATTTCCTCCTTCGTCGCCCCCTGTTTAATGCCTAGCACCGTGTACGGATTGTTGTTACCGCTCGCAAAGCGCCCTTGTAAAAGTAAGGCGGCAGTGCCAAGTGTTGACCGCTGAGAGGCAGACGACACTAATGTACGGCGAACTCCACCCATAATCATACGGTGTTGACTATGCCACATTGTTTTTAATAAATAATTGTAATAATAGTAATAGTAATAAAAATATTTCTAGGGAAGCCGACTCTTTATCCTTACTGCGGCTTTTTTTTTTTCTCCCTTCGTCTTTATATTTCGTTACCTCAGTCTCCTTTTTTGTGTTTTCGTTTTGTTCTTTTTTTTTCCTTTTATCTCGTATTAACGATTTTTTTTTTTTTTTTTTTTACTGATGATTACTGTTCCACACACGCTCTCTTCCACACACACACACACACAGACACGCACTGAAGAAGAAGAGTACACGTGACTTCTTGAGCAAACGCAAAAAAGGAAAAAAAAGGAAGAAAAAGAAGGAGTGCAAAAAAAATATAATAATAATAATAATCCCGTTTTCTCATAAACAACAAAGAGCAATTTGTAACTGCATATGTATATAAATACATATTACAAGTACGTGGTTTGTTAGTATCCCTCATTTTTTTCATGTAGTTGATGTCTCTCTTCCAAAAAGAAATCGCAATTTGTATGAATGAAGCACATAACAAAAAAAAAAGTGGAAAGCAACTCTCAGCATCTGGCCTAACGGTTCAAAAAAAAAAAAAAAAAGAGGTAGTCAACCTTTCAATACTTCTTTTTGAAGAATCCCTTTTTACTCTTCCATACTTTTTTCTTTACCGTTGTACACCGAATGCTGTAGTGATATAATGACACTAATAATAGATATCTCAAGAGAAAAAAAAAAATGAACAAGACATATATACGTCTGAATAAAGGATTTTTTCTTTTCCATAAAAACCACTCATTCCAGTAAAAAGGTGGTTTTTTTTTTTTTTTTCCTTTGATTTTGCTTTCCAAATATTGTCGTTTGTACCTAAACTTTTACATTCAGATATAAACAAAAAGGTAGGCCATGTCAGATGCAGAAGTAATAAAAAAAGAACGAAAGAAAGAAAAAAAAAAATGTTTTTTTTTTTATAGAGAGAAGAAAGGGAGGGGGTATTGGTATCTATTGTACCTCATTCACACCCGTGACTTTCCACATTTTGAGCAAAACTTACTTTCAGGGGAACGGAATATGGTAGCACAGGCTGTACAGTATTGTGGGATGGGCGCCAAACAATCTATGCCGGCACCCATTCCAGGCAAAACGGACCCCGCCACTACGATATCATTCCTGTTTCCAGCACTATTGCTGTGATTACCAACACGGGTGGCGGTGGGCTTCCCGTCTGCTGTTATTGCTGGAATGGCCGGCGGGGCGGTGAGGACGCCACCCCCGCTGGGGTCGTCGAGCACCAACTCCCGCACGGACCACTCGAGGCCGCCCAGCGGGAAGTACGCCTCCCGCACCGGCCGGCCCTTTTCCAGCCGCTCCCGCTCCAACTCGAACACCGTCGCGTGGGCCTCCCCGTCGCAGTCGCACACCACACAGAGAAAGTGACTCGTGTACCCACAGCAACTGCACTCGCTGCAGGAGTGGGTCTTCGGGTCATGCTTTTTACTACCGTGCCCGCAGCGGCATTTGGGAGACCACTCCGATGGATTCCAATTACGACGCCGGGTTAGCCATCCCTCTCCAATCTCCTCGGGCTCGTTTGGGACGTATTCAAAACCAGCACAATTACACGACTGGCAGCGCGGCGCCGGTACACGACCTCGTGCAGGTTTAGGTGCTGCATGTTGCTCAAGTGTGTGTCCACAAAAACAGCGGTGTTGATATCCAATACGTGTACAGAAGTCTGTGTTTGAACCTGATAATTTTGGTCGCTCACATCGCCAGACTGCATAAACACCTGTTTTAAAAGCTAACATGGCCGCCTCATTCTCCTTGTTGAGAATTTTTTTGGACTGTGCAGATGGTCCAAAACGTCGTATACCTTGAAGCACCTGCTCTTCAGATGTTGCATTCTTTTGAAAATTTTTCTCAATCACTCCCTTTACCCGTGTGGACAAATCACGTATCTCACTGTGTACTTCGTTACTGTCTATCAGTGCTCCGTATTGCGGATTCACCTGCTGCCCAACAGCAAGTTCTCTGGAACTCCGAGATATTGGACGTATTCCTTGTTTACCACGTGGTACCAGCGCATTTCCACCACCACCACTACCACCACCACCAGCAGCAGCAGTAACAGTACTATCTCGGTCAGGTACCGAAGAACGCTTCATTGAAGAGTCCAATTAAACGTGTTGCACTTGTATGTTAAGTGTATATAGATATATGTATGTATGTATGTATATACGTATAGATATATAGATATATATATTATTCTTTTTGCTATGTATAGCAGTTCGTTTGTTTGCTTTTATTTACTGTTCACTCCAACACCGCAGCAAAGAATGTGGATGAAGTGAGGTTAAGCAACTGTATATTTAAAAAAGAATGAGGAGGAGGAGGAGGAGGAGGAGGAGGAGGAGGAGGAAAAAAGCAAAACAAGAAAAAGAATAGGGGAAATATTAGAACCAAAAAAAAGAGAGCAAAACAGAAGAAAAATCATCTCATTTAAAAAACAAAATCAAGTATACACTCACACGCAGAAAAAGGGAAATAGAAATACACTCACCCACACAAAACGAATATCAAGAAGAATACCAGTTTTTTTTTTTTTTAATTCCTCTGTGGAAAATGGTGAGAGAAGGAAGAAAAAAAATGTATTGAAACAATATTAGTTACTTCTTTCCATTCTTCTTAAACAGAAATATGAACGGAGAGTCCATTTGAAGAATGTCACAATGCTTCCTCAGCTAGAGTGGTTCGTGGAACCTCCATACACTTTGAGAGTGGTACATCCTTCATTAGTTGCCACGTCGCGGCACATGCACACAGCTTCGTAACAACATCGGCTTCTCTAATGTCGTGATATCCTTCAATAAGACCTTCTGTGTGGGTATTATGTCCTTCTTCAGCACGATTAATAGAGAGTGCGGTTGGGACATCGACAATGCCATTGAACATTGCGAGTGGAAGAAGTAGGCTACTTGTGAATTGAGCTGCCACACAAAGCGAAACAATTTGGTATGGATTCATAGACATGGCCAGTAGTGCATCTCGAACTTTGAGAGTTGCACCTGGTGGAATCTGTGGGTGACCAATACCTACGATACGCGGTACATTCACTTCAAATACACGTGCAAACCAATCTGCAATAGGACCAATAACACGATCCTGTTCATTAGCAATAGGTGCTGCACGGAAGTACATATTATCATTCTGATAAAAAGACATTAAATAATCCACACGTGGGGCTATCATCTGTGGAGCTACAGTGAGGGCTCCACTACACATATCCGTCATAGGCATTAAGAGTTTGTTTAAATATCCTGACTGCTCTGAATATTCTCGTGCACAGCAATATGCCATAGCTTCACTTGGAATTGCAAGAACATTTGTAGACTCAAATGCCTTTACCTTACGACCATCTACCAAGACGGTGTACCATCCATCGTGACCATCCAGTGGACTCACATTAACATCTTTCCAAAAAACACGCACAGCAGCGCGTGAACGATCTCGCATTGAGACATCCATTTGATATAATGAGTCTTCCATAAGTACACGACTCTCTTCTTCTTCTTGTTTTTCAAGTTTTTTGTACAATTCTTCTAATTCTTGTGGATTCATTTTTGACCACTCTTCAATTTTTCGCTCCAATTCAGCAGTTGAAAGTTCTGCATGGGCACCCGGATCTCGTGGAACTCGTTCAAGAAGTGCTGAAGCATCAATATTAGGCAAAATGCGACGTTTCGGTTTTTTAGGAGCAATATTAGGACCCACATTAGAACCTCCACTAACATTAGACCCAGAGGAAGTAGAGGAACAGCATCGTTTTCCGGTTAGTGAAAGAGAGAGTCCAATCCGAGATGATGAGGATAATGGTAAGGTCGTAAACTTACGCATAACTTAAACACAATGATAAAAGGAATAAATATATGTATATTTTATTCCTGTCTTATCGGTGAAATGACTGAATGTCAAAATGTACTCTTTGCTCTACTGGTGTTCGTACCGCATGTATGTATGTATGTATAAATGGAAAAGTAGGAAGAAGTGGTAGTGATAAGAAATAAATAATAAAAACATTATCCACAAAATTTATAAAAAAAAAAAAAGTAATTGAGCAACAACAAGAACAATGGACACAAATGGAAACTCTTATTCATTAGAACTCAAAGAGTTCAAGAAGGATACATGCACGCACACGTAATGAGAAAGGAACAAGGTGGGGAAAAAATAGATGCAAATGTACCCCACCCAACCCCACATACACACTCAGAGAAATCCTCAACACTGTAGAAAACTTCTTTTTTCGAAAAGGAAGAAAGAAGGAAAACAAAATAAGAAAAAAAAAAAAAGTAATATTCCTATAGGAGGTCATATTGCACATCGACGGGGAGTACTTTACGTGGTTCATCGCAAAAAAATTCCTCTAATTTCCACTCCTTAATAGCTTTAGGATCATTTACGGCATCAAAGTGGGCCGGAATAGAGAGTGGTCGTGGCAGTTGTTTCCGTTCTTTACCATAGTTAAAATCATACCAAGACATTTGTAGTGGTGTTTTTTGCTCGTGTGGTTTTATATTGCACTTTGCATGTTCTAGCAGCTGTAAAGATTCAAATGACCACCGTGAAATAACAGTTAGTCCAGAGGCAGGATCTATATGATGTGAGAAACTCTCAAGTACTACATCAGAGGAAGTGAGACAAATAACATTTGGTGCTTTAATTTCAAGACACATGGAAAGTGCATGACAAGTATCTACAAGAAATACAACCTTGTGATAGCGTCTCTGTTCCCACATCATCATTAATGTATCGGCAACATCTGTTGAGCTTAAAAACTCTGAGTCTTGAAATTTGAAAAATCCTTCGGCTGCATGCCCTGCGGCGTAAATTAAAATATAAGAATTTTCATCCGTATCTAGTCGGCGTGAAGGGGGTGTGTGTTCATCGTAACGACCTTGCAGGACTCCAAGAAAACGACGCACATCCACATCATATCCAGCATAATCCACCTGCACATTACAACTGTATAGATTTACACGATCTGGTCCTGAGAGGGCGCTGTAGATAGTGGCAGGATCAGGATTACGTGGATCACAGGCATAGCTGTCTCCAAGAAAAAGAATAATATGATCATCATCCATTCCATGTTTGCGGCACAAATGATACATTGTAAGCGCATTGGATGTATGACGCAGATTAAAAAAGTATCTGGAAGATGACAAGATAACAGCCCATGTGTTTCGTGATTCATTACCAGCGGCTTTAACTGTAATAGATGATGTTAACAAACATATGATAACACAACTGCATAAGCAGAAGAGAGTGCTAGAGTGTAGTGTCATTCGACAAAATTGGTTGTTTTTTTTTTTTTTCTTTCTTCTTCTAGGGTTTAACCGTCAGTGGCTGTGTTCGCCCCTATCCAATTAATATTATTATTTTTTTTTTTTTCGTTCTGGTAGATTTATTTGAATCTCTTGTATGTGCTTGTTCTCTAGGAAGAGTCCCAGATGCCAAGATCCTCTTCCTTCTTAATGTACAGAGAATACAAAGAATACAAAGAAAGCAAGAAATAATAATAATAATAATAATAATAATAACAATGAATAAAAATAATGAAAAGAAAAAGAACAGAAAAAAAAAAACAGAAAAGAAAGAACAGTGGAAGAAAAGAAAAAAAAAAAACATAGTATAAATAATGGTGCGCATCAAGGCTTTCTTGTTTTTTTTTTTTTTAATTCTTATTTGACAAAGCAAATGGGTTCCATTCCAATGCAAGAGAAGACCCACATACAAAAACATTATTAAACATATGTAGGTATATCCATACACAGAGGCAAAAAGAAAAAAAAAAAAACAGTCATTCCATCTCGTTTTTTTTTTTTTTTTAATGATTGGTCCTCATCTCTAGTGAAGCGATGAGAAAAATACAAAAACACGAGAGAATGACCACAGTTCACATCATAATTACGTTGGTTCACCTACAGAGAGTTTCTTTTGTTTTGTTGTTTTTTTTTTTTTTTTTGTGATTTGCTCCTTCTTCTTCTTCTTACTCCTTCTCTTCTTCTTCTCATGTAAGAAGTCTTTCACTGCTGTCAAGTTGCTGTAAACGTGGTGGCATTCGCATATGTGTAATGGGAATTTCAAACTCATTCGCACATCCAAGAAAAGACTGGGCTGAGCCGCACCCTCCCTTTACATCACTGCGGCGTGAAGGACCTACGGGTCCATTTTTCCAAATTAAATCAAATCCACCAACTCGTACTTCTTCACCTGTCCGTCGCTTCTCTAAATCAACAACATTAAACATATCCTCCAAAACGTTAAACTTAAGGTGATAGTCTGCAGGAGTTTCTGCAGAAAGTGAAGGAGAGGCATTCGTTTCAATGAGCCACGGGTGCAAATCATTGTCAATCATAATATCATAACCGTACAATTCAAAACTGTGTTTGTCTTGAACAATGATTTTTTGCACTGCATGAAGAGAACGCAGAATCATATTTTGAATATCATCAAAAAGTTTCTGTGCTGCTTCTACTCCTCTTGAAGCGGTTATATATTGTCTAAGGTTACGTAAACCGTACTTACAACCTGAAGAAGGTGTGTACTTTGGATTTGTCTTTTGTACAGCTACATTTGTGACATGAATAAAAGTATTTTCTATATCTTTTAGTGAAAATCGTTGGTGACAAAATCGTGCAAATCCGGTACGATGCAACCAAACGACAAGTGGACTATATCCTGTTACGAGCACATAAACACGCAAGTCATATTTCTTCCCACCCACGAGGTGTGGGTTATCTATATATCGTTGTGCCAAATAAGGTTCTACCTGCTCACTACCGTAAAGGTTGCTGCCGGACTTGTCCCCCACTGCCCCTCCCTGCCGCTGTTTGTAGTCCTTCCGCCACTCCGCGATCTGTGAGATCTTCGAGAAGAGAAAGATGCCTTTCCCCTGCGCCTTTGCCGGGGGCTTCATGATCCAAATGGCATTCGGCTGGCGGCGGAACTCCATCTCGAAGAGGCCGTAGTCCTGCGGGAGGGAGAAGGTGGCGGGGAAGAAGTCGAACTCCACCGCCTCCTCCACCCGCCCCTCACGCTCCAGCGTCTTGCGCATCCGCTTTAAGTTCTTCACCATCAAATCTTTCCGCGTCAACTCAAAGTGATTGCGGAAGTGATTGATCCGCTGCGTATCGTCCAGCCGCACGTGGTCGTACACCTCGCGGATCCACCCCACATCCGCCCAGAAGAAATCCCAGCCCAGATCACTGTCCGTCTCCAGCCAGCCACGACTCCGCATCACATCCAAGACAGTGTTGCGGAGAAACGTGCGAAAACGAATAGGGCCAACCCGCCCGCGTCGCTCCCCTGGTGGCATCGAGGGATGCGATGGCTGTGAGAACGAGAGCCCTACGATAAGGAACCCACCAGCCACTATTTCAGTAAATGAAAATAAAAGAAGAAAGGATACAAAAACGAAAAATAAATAATAAGAGAAAAAAAAAGATATCAAAGGAGAGAAAAAAAAAAAAAGAATGGAGATGAGGATAATTAGTTCAAAACAGATGCACAAAAAAAAAAGAAAATTAAGAAGAATAAATACAGAAAAAAAACACGTCAGTATTGGGCATAGATAATATTTTTTTTTTTTACTTTTTTTTTTTTTCTTCAATCTGTTTCTTTTTCATTTTTTTTTTTTTTGTGTGTGTGTGTCTGTGTGTGCTTCGGTTCTTCGTCTTCAAGAGTCAAAGGATTACAGTTTTTTTTTTTTAATATATTCATCTTCTTCTTTAATCAGAATAAACTGAAAGAATAGCCTAATCGTATTTCTTATGAAGGTATAATAATAACAACAATAATAATAATAATAACAAAGCATCAATTCACCCTTTAATATGGTTATTATCATCATCACCATGCGGATAAGGTGTGAACCTTTGAGCCTCTTCCAAATACGGCAACATAGGACATAAGTGCATCTGCCTTACCAGAGCGTAAAAGCGTAAAAATATGCCGCAGACGCACACGATGATAAGCGGAACAAAAGTCCAGTAAACCTTCCATTCTCGCACTGCAGACAGTGGGTGTCCACTGAAAACATTTTATTAGTACTTTAAAACAAAGTTCTGATTCTTTCGCTTCCATATGTGCACTTACAGCAATGTATATCACTACTTCCTGAAATATATCACCAATTACCTCATCACTCACAGAAAGATTAGTAGTCGCGCCAGATCTTTCCATACACATAAATGCAGTGTCAATCGCGGCTAGTATATATAAAAGAAATGCATAGTGTAAACACTTTGTCATATGAATCAATAATGGTTGCCACATCCCATGTGTATCTAAAAGTTTTCGTAACCGCATTTCAAGAATATCGGATGAAAGAAAAGCTTTCATAAGGGCATGAAAAATTCGTTCTCTGTACATATTTCGAGACATCAAGAGTTCCACTGAAGTTGACAAAAAGAGAGATACAAAGACCCTAAACACATCAAGAAAGTCCTCAGTGTACATCAACATAACACCTAAATTGCACCATCGAGAACCAATCAAATTATAAACTATATCTGCAACATCATATAAAACCATCTCATTTGCGTTATCCATGGCAAAAGTATCAATTAAATCTCTTTCCCATAAATCTGTTAGATTTACTGAATTTCCTACTCCAGTAACAGCTACAACACAAAATCCAACCAAATTCCATCTCATTTCACAATTATTATCTTCTCGTAAAAGAAGTGATGCCAAGTTGCAGAGTTTAGAACATAGTCGAAGTACCAAAGGTGCAGTAGAAGGAATAACTTTTAATAATTCCCTTACTTC
Source organism: Trypanosoma theileri (assembly GCF_002087225.1). Taxonomy (NCBI): domain Eukaryota; phylum Euglenozoa; class Kinetoplastea; order Trypanosomatida; family Trypanosomatidae; genus Trypanosoma; species Trypanosoma theileri. Next base: position 734,835 of record NW_021639845.1, read on the forward strand.
ATCACTTTCCTCAATTACAGCTTCTAGCATCCAGAAAAATCCTTCCGGTTGATGAATACCATCTGCTATAGCAAGAAGATCACGTAATTGTAGAATTGGATCAGAAAAGAGACGATCATGTTCTAAAGCACGGGCAATAATATATTGAAGAACATCCAATGTAGAAAATCCAGCATAATAACGAGATTCAACAAAGAATGTTAAAGCTGAAAGAAAACCAGAACGAGCTTTCCCTGCATCTGTAGTAAGTTCATCGCTTGATGCTCGTAATAACTCAATTTGTTCATCTTTAACCGCTAGCAAAATAGATGTCATTTTATCTGATGTTAAAAAGCACCCACGTACAACCTGTCCAAGCACTTTTCCAAGCAAATTATTCGCATCTGTTGCAAGACAAGGTTTATCGCTATGGTATAAATAAACATATCGCAGAAGGTTTATCATAATTTCATAAAAACCTCTACTCTCTCCAGACTGAGACTCATAAACACAACCACAAAAAAAGAAGAGAGCTCTTAACATTCCCAAATGAACTTTCTTCTCTCCTCCAGCTGGATAACTCTGTACAACACCACTGTTATTATTATTACTATTATTGTTATTATTATTATTATTATTATTATTATTATTACCATCACCAGAATTACCTCCATTTCCACCATTACCACCTTGACCACCACTATCAGCAATATCTGCCAGTGAGAGATCTTCCAGAAAGGCACTAGTCAATGCATCATCTGTTGAAAGTAGATTTTGTGCAAATTGGGCAATAACACCAATTAAATCATCACTAGAACGCCTTCTTTCATTAAGCATGGAAATTGCCACTATTGAAATAATGACAGAAAGTCTTGAGAGACACACATGCATAAGAAAAAGAGGCACATCCGAGACATTAAGTGCAGGAATGAGAGAGTCCACATCCACCGCAAGTGATAACATTATATCTCCTAATCCTGAAGTGTCACTTGATTCACGAGCCCGAATACAAGCATCATACTGTTTAATAGTATTTACCAGACGCTCTAGAATTGTAGGGTAAAGATCAAGACGCTCCCAGAATAACATCTCTGCAACTGGAAGGAGTGTCTTTTCATTATGTAGCATAACACCTACATCACTGCGCATTTCATTAGAATCTTCTGTGAGATGTGCCTTTGCTATAACAGTATCAAAATAGCAATGAGCCACTCGCAGTACTTCTGCTGTAATGGGGGATGCACGAATATCATCTCTTTCAGATCCTACCACACGAGGAATAACTCGATCACCAAAAAGAAAAAACATACGCATAAGTTCTTGTCGTAACTCTTCTTCATCATCTTGCCACCTATCTAGTACACCCCATGCCGCTTCTGCCCATCGACTAACAAGTTCCGGTCGATTGAATATATAGGATGTTACTACTCCTTCATCACGTTCAAATAAATTAATCAATAATGCACAACCTAATTGTAACATATAGGTAACTCCTGATGAAAGATAAACTTCGAGTAACTGTCCTGAAAGTTCAAGAAATAATGCACTTAATGTATTTCGTACTTGAAACCACTCTTGATCAACACATAAAAGGGTAGATCCCATACGTAAAAAACGTCCATAGTAAGTAGTTAATTCTGTCATAGGAAGTGCTAAAACAGCAGTAGCACACTCTTGCATTGCAAAAGGTAATGCAGGAAACCATACAGAAGCATCATCCAAATAAATACTATCATCTGTTGTAAGTCGAACAGTAATAATTGGTTCTACTATCATTACTTGAGCAGTTTCTAGAGCTGTACAACTTACTTCAAGTGCCATACGTCCATATTGAGCAATATTCATCACACCAAATTGAAAAAGATATGGAAGAATATCTCGTGCGCAAGCCGCACGTACATGCTCTAAAGAGCCCTTTGACTCTTGTTTGGAAAAGTACGTTAGTATCTCCAATACACATTCTAACACTTGATTTGTAGGAAGACGAGATGATAACTCATCTATAATACGTTTTCCAAGTCCTTTTGAATGATCCTCCATAGATATTACAGTTAGTCTCCAGTTAATGTACACTATAGAGACATAGATAGAGTATAACTCGTTTCGTACGTACGTTGGAAGCTCTTCACCACGTTCATTCATTAGTGTCAAATAATCCAAAACATAAACCTGCATCTCTCTACGTTCTTGTGGACCAAGTTCATTACTAACAATAAAGTGAATCGCTTTGCAGACAATAAAACGCAAGTAGTTATTCTCGCACATCGGAAGCAGTGTCTTCACAAATTCCCAGTAATCGTAGCAGCTCATAAAACGAAGTTTGCGAGACGCCTCTTCACGTGTGGCTTTATCCGGAGAAGTTAATACTGCTGTAGCGAGCTCTGTGAGCATCTCAATGCCCATCTCCTCCATAGTGTCTAAATTTTCTTTTTTTTTTT
>NW_021639845.1:737966-747550 GCF_002087225.1 Trypanosoma theileri
AATAAAAAAAAAAAAAAAAAACACCAACACAAAACAATTAGGCATTCTAATTAATGTACAGAAACAATTTTAGTAGTTGTACCTCATGAGGTTGGCTGGATTGCTTCTGGGTGGGGACGAAGTTAAAATAGAATTAGTGGTTGTACGCAGACCAAACCGCCTACCCCGCCGTAAATGTGGCTCAACGACATCATTACTAGTTTTATTTCTGGTATTGTTCTTCTTTATGCTACTATTGCTACGTTGAGGAGGGATAATGAAACGTGGTGTGGAGATGCGCTTTCCTTCATGTTCTCTACGATTTCCAGAGACGATATGTTGAGAATGTGAAGATTCTATCCCTGTATTAGAAGAAAAAGAGAGTATCGATTGTGGAACCATCCTAAAATGTTTTACACACTTCATTCCTGGTATTTTTGATGTTGAATCTACTGATTCTCTTCTTATTGGGGATAATGAAGAAGAAGAAGTACAACTTCGTCGTCTTTGCCATAGATATGCCGCTAATATCCACAGTGCTCGTCCATACGTTAAGGGAACACCACCATTTAGTGATCTCGTCGCCTCTCCAGCTGACATAAGAAATGCAGCCCAATCCTGACGGTTACGAAACTGAAGAACTAGTAATGTAGATGTATTAGGATTAATTACTCGAGGTGAACGAGTAGATTCTCCTTTTGCGTGATGTGATGCGTTGAAAGAAACTAGAAAAACACGATATGAAGATTCCCCCAGTTGGGTAAAGAATGTACAATAGAGTTTTCTTAACAAACGCCGTGCAATAGAGCCACACAAAACGCCACCAACTTCCCTTGATGAATCTGCTCCAATACTCCCAAAAGGACAAAGACAACAACTACGCAAAAGAGCAAAGTGGTGCACTTCTTCCACACGCCGCATGCTACATCCCATCTCACTTTCATATTCTCTATTTTGTTCTTGATGATGAACCGGAGAAAATATTCTTTGTTTCGACTCTTTAACCGAAGATTTGGTAGAAGATTTAGATGGACTGCTATCTCTTTTTACAGGTCCTATGTGAAGGAGCAACTCCTGTGAATCAGCTGAGAGACGCAGTAGAACTGGAATTACACCCACTTCAGAAGTAAGAACATACGCAACGATACCACATCCGTGCAGTGTTGCAAATGACCCAGATCTGGATACTAGTATTTCTGAGGTATTCATTTTAACACTATCATTATGTGAAATAGGAGTGGGAGACAATATCTCACGTACCTGAGGTTTAAAAGTAGGTGATAAACTATGCTGTGGTGTATCTTCCTTTTCAGGGATCAACGTCGAAGATGATGATGGCGATGGTGTTGCTGTTACATTAATTGTAGATGATGAGGATGATGATAAACGTGGTGGTGATTCTAATGGAACTTCTTCATCTAAGTGTCTCTTAGGAGATATAAACAATCGCTCTGGCTTAATTTTTCCTTCCTTTACCTTTCCCGAGTTATGCGGTGTATGAGAAGACGACTGTAGTGTCTCCGCTAATTTACCTGCCGAACCAGTTGTAATGTTTCGCTGGAGTGTTGAAGGAGATGAAGAATGATGTGTTGGTGTTGAGTGCATTGTAGTCATCACTTTGCCCGTACGCTCTGGAGATAAGGAACCACTGACAATGGACCCAACTCCTCTAACAGCTGCTACTTGTGCAGAACTGTTATGATAATTGTAGTTTTGAGCAGTGTTATGGGGTAAAGATGAATAATTAGAAGAATAATGAGAAGGAAAAGAAACAACATCCATTTGAGGATGAACAAGAGAAGGAGGAGTAGGAGGAGGACGAACGGGTAAAACAGAAGATGGTAATGCAAATTCTGTTTGAGAGCGAAGTTGAGCGAGTGCATTCGCGTGAACTTCCATCGCACGAAGTTCCACCTCAGTGATGGTACAGCGTTTTTCTTCCTCCGCTACAGAACGACGAGTCTCTTGCTCTAGTTGCTTTACTTTGGCAATGCGCTCAGACTCGGCCTGTTCAATTTGTGCCTCTGCATGAGCCAGAGCTTCTTGACGTTTTTTCATTACTTCCCGACGTAACGCACGCAGTTTTGCCAATGATTCCTCTTCTGCTGCTCGCCGCTCCGCAAGACGTTGTCGTGTTGCCTCTTCAACAAGGGCTACTTGTAATATACTTTCATCCGATCTCAATAACTCTTTACTATTTTTTGCCTCGTGCTTTTCTTCTACATCAGGCGGAGCAGACGGCACTATTGGTGGTGATGGTGGTGATAATGGTGGTTGACGATTTGAGAACAATTTTCTCACTTCAGTTTGTTCTTCTTTTTCAACAGTCTCATCTAAACGTGAAGGAGATCTCAACATTGTTGAAGAAGAGGTGTTTATCTCTGTTAACACGTTTCGTTGCAGTTTTCGTCGTTCTTGAGCATGTTTTAAGGTCCGCAGCAGTTCCTCAGCCTCTTCACGTTGTTTATGTAGTTCCTCTCGACGTTGCTCTGTTCGGAGTTCCGACCATGCCGATATACACGGGACAATACGTGACGAATCCTTTAAGTGTGGACTCTCACTTTGAGCTCTAGAAAAAGGTTTGACATTCATGCCACGCCTCTTTAGCAAGAGTGACTCATCTATTATGTCTATAACATTACGCAGACGACGTCGAAACTCACTTCTAGGATCTAAGGGAACAACGTTCATGAATTCTACACAAGTAGAACCTCCTTTGCTTTTTTCCCTTCTATAGTGTATATATATATATATATATATATATATATATATATACAAGAAGGTAAAAAGAAAAGAAACAAAAAAAATAATCTAGCAATGGATGCTAAAACATAAAATAAAATAAAAAACGAAAAAAAAAACATAACAATCAGTAAGAAAATCTCTGAAATTTTATCCATATCAAGCATCATCATCATCATCATTTTGATGAAGCCACATTTACAAAAACCCATTCTCACCACCAACTATGTTACTTTAACATCCCCTATCAACCAGTCACAAAACACCTCATCTCTCGTTTATTTTCTCGCCACGAATACATCTTTTTCTTTGCTCAGAAGAGAAAACTTTTCCTTCGTTACAATTTTTGCTGAGATAACACATTTTGTTTTTCATCTCTTTTCATTTCCTTCTTCCTCCCTTTTCTTATTTTCTTCATTTCTTGTAAAGTGTAAACCACTACATATCAACGTGACTGTGTACGATCTTCAAACTTGTGGTACATCACTGTGGCAAATGTGATGAGCATACACCCGGTTACAAAGGATGAGGATGGTATCTGTCCCCAAATAATAAAGGAAAGTCCACCGCTAACAATAACGGCAACACCTGTGGCGAATCCCTTCACAACGTTATCCGCATACTTCACAACGATGGCGACAAGCAATCCACCGAATGCGTGTACGGCAACGAGGGCGATGGTGAGCCACTGATTGTAGCCGCGCCAGTAGTGAAACTCCAGCGCGTTGGGTCCCCGCCGGCGCGGGAGAACGTCGAGAAGAAGCAGCGAGAGGGCGGCGAAGGGAATACCAAAGAGTGAGAGATGAATATTCCGCACCGCCAGCGATGGTGTTGTTGTCTTCACGACCTTTTCAAAATAAACACCGGCGTAACTTGACGAGAGGCCCGAGAGTACACACGCCGCCACACCGAGGAGCGGCTGCTGCGAGAGACGCGCCGGTTCCTTCATCGCCACGCCGCCACTCTCCGGCTGCTGCGGCTGCTGCGGCTGCTGTTGTGTGAGCAGAACCCCAAGCGTCAACACAAAGAGCGACATCCACTGCATCATGGAGAGACGACGACCAAGCATGACAACAGAGAAGACCGCAGCGGATAGAAGCTTCGTCTGTGACCACACCTGAAACGTCGTTGCATCAAGGTTTGAAAGCCCAATGAAAATGAGATAGTTTTGTAGAGTAAAAAGAGCAGCAGGTACCGACATTTTCAATGTTTCTTTTTGAAATACAACTCGCCACAAAAGTGTTAGAGAACTGGGTGTTACAACAGTATTTCCCTGAATCTCAGGAGGAGGTCGGGATATAAAATCATTTTCCACAATAAATATTATAATGCAAAAAAGCATCTTTACAATTTCCTGATTAAGTATAAGCGTCGAAGTATGATATCGCATTTCAGGGGGCACGTTTGTACGGGAATACCGTGTCATGATAACTAACATACTGTTCTGTAGCACCAGAACAAGAAGACTAATGAATACTGGTGATGTCCATTTTGTACCAGACATTGATAGATACACGTGCACAAGAAAGAAAGAAGCAGACAAGCCAACACCTTGTTGTCCACTTGGATTAAACCGTATCAAGAAAACAAAAAAAAAAAAAATGCTATTTAGTAGGCAGCACAAACTCTCTCGAACCTCACTCTCGGCTCTGACTAGAGAGTCAAAATTCAAACAATTTTTCTTATTTGCCTTATTTTCTCTCTTAATTGTTTTTCTCTCTCTCTCTCTCTCTTATTCAGTACTCTGTGTGCTCTTCTTGTATTGATGTGTGTGTGATACTACCTGTGGCAAGTACAAACTTTATTCCCCCACTATATATGTGACCCATAAACGTGGACGCGTACAGATACGGATTAAAAAAAAAAAAGAATTAGAAATTAAAAGAGAAATTTTTTTTTTTTTTGGTTCCCCTGTTCCAACAGCTTGGTGACTCAAAATAGTGCTAAAACTGCCGTAAACTTTCTACAAGAATGCATGCCTGACATCATCAAGACTCAAAAAAACAAAAACAAAGAAAAAAAAAAAAAAGAATAAATATTGATCATAAGAATATGCAAAAAAAAAACACCCTAACTACAACCAATCCTATAGTTGTTTCCCCCAATTCCCCCACACCCTACATTACCTCAGAGAAAGAGATACAAATACTATAATATCATTGGTGATCCCAAACACTACACATATGCATACAAAATGGGTAAACTTTATTACCATGATTAGGTATATACCCACCCAAATATCCGTTGAAATAATAATTACAAATACTTTTTCTTTCTTCTCTCTTTTTCTCTCGCTATCTCTCACTTATAAACTATCTAACTACTTTTCAAAATACTAAACTATTTTTTCACTGCTGGTGGATCTGGCTTTTTTTCCCACATCATATACTCCTTTTCATATCCTTTAGCATTGTCATTGATAAGTTTGCGATGAGCGTGAATACGTGCGTACATCCACTCTGAAAGGTTTACAACATCTATTTTTCGTTCCCACCCTGGTCGTACGTACGCCGGGTGTTTATGTTCTGCATAGTCTCTTGTCTTCATTCGAGCTTCAGATTCCTTCTTGGCCGTTATATTATTCATTGCTATACTATTAAGAGCTGATGGTTTCTTTTCACCAAGTGCACTATGCAGACCTGCTACTGTTGCCTCTACCACCCTCTTTGAGGGCCTCGTGGAAGCTATATTATGTGGAAGCGCTTCGTCCATACGCACTACTTTTACGGAGTGTACTTCTGGTTGCGTTGACTGCCATTTAGAGATCACCGCCGGCCGCGTAATATCGACAAAACACCGTCCCCTCCCGGGCGCAGGCTGCGGGGGACGCGACATCAACCACGTGGGCGAGAGATGCGCAGTTTCTTTAGAAATTGGGAACAACTCGCCGCCACCGCCCCCCGAGTCGCCGCACAGTCCGCCGCAGCATTTATGTGTGGATCTGTATCTCTAGCTGTATGTATTTGTGTGTAAAATGTGAAAGTAGGTGTGTAGTGAGAGAACGGAAAGAGGAAGTCGTCAGAGAAGGGAAAGCAGTGAGAAAAATAAAAAAGGGATATCAGGGGGTTATGATTTCCTAACCCCTACAGTTACTTAAGAAAACAAAAGCTGTGGTGGAGGGAAATCAAGAAATATAACATCAACAGAAAAGGAATTTAGAAAGAAATATTCATAGAATCAGTACGTAAGAAAAGGAAAAAAAAGAGGGGAATGTAAAATAAAAAACTAATAAATAAAAACCAAAAAATAAAATAAAAAAAATCATGGAGAGTATTATAATCCTTTGCGCATTGCATGGTTTCCAGTTTCCACTGCCTCATTTAACGCATGGAGGTCTATGGTATTATCCTCTCGTTGCACCTTAATACGTCTTCGCATACCATACTTTCCCTTTTCATGACTATTCTGCGGCAGCGGTGCGGGGATGTGCGGTGTACGTGCGTAGAACTCACGCTCTGCACGTTGTTCCTCTGCAAAGCGTGCATCCATCTCAGCACGGTGTGAGCGGAGTTTCTTCATAGGCTCAATGCCTTCTTGCAGCTTTGGAGGTGTCGGTCCACCCTGCACAAAGGAGCGACTAGCAACAACTAGAGATGGTACAAATACAAACGATAAAATAGATGGCACGCGTCTTGAAGAATGGAGCATTGTCAATCTAAACTAATTAGATTAGTTTATATAGGCTATTTTTTTTTTTTTTTTTTTTAAGTGTTGTTATTGTTATCTTTTCTTTTTTCTTGCTTTAAGCCATAGAAAAAAAAAAAAAAAAAAACCTAAAGACACGAAAAAAAAACGAGGAGAGAAAAACAAATAAGGCCATTTTTCTTTCTATATTTTTCTTTTTATAGATAACTTTTTTTTTCCGGACGCTATATATTACAGACAATACAAAACAAATGAAAAACATGGTATAATCCATTCTCAATGCTCCAAAGAAAATGAACAGTAGTGTTCCCAAAGTAGGACAAAGCATCAGAGAAAAAAAAAGTCAAAAAAGTAGTTAATCTTAAGCAAGAATATAATAATAAACAAAAAAAAAGAAAACAGATACATTTGGTGTTGTGTATATTTTTTTTTTCAAAAAAAAAAAAAAAAGGATATAAGACTTAACCTCCCTCATAGGGAATCCACAATATTTAACACCATATAACTTAAATACTTGCTTACAAACAGGTATATAAATATATCGGTATACATGGTATTACATAATACTCCCCAAAATACTCTTTTAGGCGAATAGATAACCCCTAAACAGGTAAATCCGTTTCTCTGCGGCAGTTTGGCGACAAAGTGTTGACCAGTTCTCTCTCTTGTTCTTCTGTGTCACATCTTGGAGAGTTCGATCGTTCTTCGTTTGTAGATTCCGGTTCTCGCAGTGCCCACCTCCCTGACCGTGTTGGTACAAATGACAGTAAAACTGAAAAAATGCCACATGCGGAGCCAATAAGGGATCCTGCCACGATATCTGCAAAGTGATGATAGTTATCGCGTGTGCGGGAGATGGCGGTGATGATGGGAAAACAGAGCGGCAGCACGGCGAGGATGGCGCGGTAGAAGGCACCGCCTTGCAGGGCCCGCGTGAGGCCGAGAAGATACAGCGAGAGCGGCACAAAGCCGGCGAAGGCCGTGCCGCTGTGGCCGGACGGGAACGACAGTCGCCCCTCACGGGCCGCGTGGCAGACTTGAGTTTCTGTGAAGCCGCCAATCGTTGCGATGGTGATGCCCTCGTCGGCCATTCGCTGCAGGAAGTCCGGTCGAAGTCTCCCGGCGTACAGCTTGGAAAGGTTCACAATGCAAAACTCAAGGCAGATACTGAAGGCATGTGCAAGTACCCAGGCATTGAGGTAACGCAACAAGATGCGTCTACTGTGCCTTCTCCATGTATAATACTCTCCAGCAACGTACACAAAGAGAATAAGGGCAATGGCAATAATGACAGAATAAGTGGGAAAAGTTTCCCCTTCGTGCCTGTCATACTTGATGCTAGAGTCGTCAAAGCTAAATTGACGACAATGCGGCCAGACATATGAACCCACAAGCCATCCAACAAAACCCAGAACGATGCAAGTAGCGTAATCAAGGATTCGCCACTCCCACACAATAGACATCATCTTTCCTTTTAATTATTAATTATCGTTAACTTTTTTGTATTTCGAATACATAATAAAGAATAAAGAAGAGGAAAAAAAAAAACAAGGAGTCTTGAAAACGCTGAAGAAAAGTAAAAAATAAAAACCATAAAAAAAAAAAAACGCCAAGTACGTTTATTTTAACTCCCAGAACGAAAAAAACAAAAAAAAAACTCATAAGCAAAGTATTACTTATAAAGAAAAATATCGATAAGAGAAGCACATAAAAGTATCTGTAAAGCCCAAAGTGAGTCATACCCAGAAGAGTTCATCTCCTACCTTTCTTAATAAAGAAATGCAAAGATGGAACTAAAAACAATTTTATCTGCTTTGTCTTTATTACTGCAAAGCCCAATATAAAGTATCCCAGTAAATCTAGGAAGAATTTCATCGACCAAAATGTCCGTAATGACGAAAAAAAAGATATATTTATCCATATATACATATATATATAAGAATACATCTTTTAGATCATCTCCCGCTTAGGGCAAACAGTATTGGGTTGACTGACCCTCTAAATTTTGTACTTTTACCATGACTTCTACAAATATAATCATGGAAAAACTTTATTATTCATATTATATCCAATGACTATGATTAGACTGTTCCCCTTCCAGGGCACCAATTTTCTTTCTTAGAACCATATTGCAACCGACTTGGTAAAGGAATATTCTTTCGATTAGAAAAAGTAAAAAGACATTTTACTGAAAAAATGGCACAACAAGTTCCTATCACACTTCCTGCCAATATATCAGAGAAATGATGGCGGTTATCACGTGTACGCGATACAGCAACAGTTATAGGCAGAATAAGTGGAATAAGGCTTACTACTCCACGCCAAAGTGAACGTCCACTTAATGCCCGTAATATGCCCAAAAGATAGATAACCAATGGGACAATAGATGCAAAAGCTATTCCACTGTGTCCAGATGGGAATGAGAGTCTTCCTTCACGCGCCAAACTACACCAATCCACATCTATTGAAGATGAGTTATAACCTTCGTTTTCTAATCTTGCAAGAAAGTCCGGGCGTAATCGTCCAGCGTATAGTTTAGTAGTATCTATAACAAGTAGACACAATGTAACAGAAAAGGCTTGTGCAAGAACCCAATGATTTGCTACTTCTACAACCATATACCATCGTTTTTGCTTAACAACATCACCCACTGCAGCTTCCTCTGTCTCAGCAGATACATTCTCGCGGGATCCAGTTTGTCCCCGTCGCCTTGTCGTGCCATCTGATGAAGTAGCTGTGTTTACTTGATTGTTATTAATATCGTCTTCTGACAAGATAAAGGATTCGGACGCGCCGCTCTTTGAATGGACAGCAGAAACAACTTCCATCACAACATACACTACACATGGAAGGATAGCAATTGGTGCTAACGTCCACGAGGGAAAAGTTCCTGCGCCGCCGTAAGGATATGCAATAGAGGTATCATTCCAAGAGAAGGGTCTGCAGTACGGCCGTACCAATCGGCCAATAAGCCACCCAGCAATGCCAATCACAACACAGACAAGATAATCAATGAGACGGAAAGCATAGACAATCTTCAGAAAGCGCTGAAATGGGGTATTGGCTGTAGAATCAAAGAACATTTTCTTTTTTCTTATACACAATTGGTTTGATGATCTCTTCTTTTTTTTTTTTTTTGCTTACTTTTACCTCTTAAGAGACTTCTTTTCTTCCTTTTATTTTTTTTTTTTAATTCTTTTCTTTCTCCCCTCTACTAA
>NW_021639845.1:748500-780540 GCF_002087225.1 Trypanosoma theileri
AAAAAAAAAAAAAAAGGCAACCACAAAAAACCACGCCGTTAGCTAGTTCATTCCTGCAAAGGGTGGTCTTGAAGAAATGGAGATTTTAACGGAGAAAGGGCGGCGTCTGCTGTAGGGGACTTCCAATCACAGCGAAGTAGTCCAACATCTGTAGTCTGGTGAATGCTGTCCTGCCCGTCCTCGCCAAGGTGTACCTCCACATATGTCTTCACATTCACCTGCACCTTTACACACGGTACAGAAAAACCAGATGATGCGTAGTCGCATCTTGCTAACGGTGGGTTTTGCAGCACATTTACCGTCTGTGGTGTTTCTGCCATTAAAACCTTCTGTGCTTCTTCCATATCATTGGAATGAGGCGCATGTGAACTCTCAGCAAATAACACGGGAAAAGTGAGTGGTTTGGCCTCATTATTATTATTATTATTATTATTATTATTATTATTATTATTATTATTATTATTATTATTATTATTATTATTATTATTATTATTATTATTATTATTATTATTATTATTTTCTTTTTGGACTTCACTATCCACATCATCTGCATCAAGTGGAGAGGTTCCACAGAGGGTTACTTTATGCAAACGTTCTCCGCATCTTTCCGAACAAAAATCATCACTTAAAGGAGAACAGGGATCAAGAAACGGAGTTTTTTTGTTACGAACATTCCTTGGCCGATATGCTCGTATAGAATCAAATGAAAAAATACGTGTGTGTGGTCCACTCTTCTCTGCATTTGTGGTACCAATCGGATAGTCTCCATTATTTCGTCTAAACTCCCCCCACTCATTGTCACTATCGTGTGGACTAGTCACGAGGCTCACACTATGCACTTCATCTGTGTCTGTAACTCCTGCCGTGCTGTCCGCTTTTTCGTGTGTGCACTCATCATCGCCGAGGGGATCATTTCCCCGCGTAGCGAGAAACGGACGTGGACGCATTGCTTCGGCTGTGAACTCCAAACTTTAGATCTTTCCTATACTAACCAAGTATATGTACAGTGTGCGAGAAAACAATAAAGAAATAAAAAAAAAAAAAAAAATGATTACAACATTCTTAAAGAGTCAAAAGATCAAGTTCCACACTCGCACTTACACACAGAGAGAGGAAGAGGAAAAAAAAAAAAAAAAATCAACACTTCTACATACAAAACGTTTTTTTTTTGACAACGCTTTAAAATTCCTCTGGCGGATAATCACCGACCTCCACCTGGTCTGGCCGCAAAAACCCTCCATAGTTCGGTTGACATTGAAAAACACGTGTGCCTTTAACGCTACCATCACCTTTCCCAACAGGCTCATCAAACTCAACGCCAATCCAATAGCCAGGCTTCAGTAACGCTACGCGGCCCACATATCGAACAGTACCCAAACGATCACCTGGTTGACACATACAACGATCCCCAACCTTCATTGTTTCTGCCTTCTCCTTGTAACTATCTTCATTTAACTCTTTAGGAAGAGTAATACCAGATTTTTCCGCCTCCGCCCGTTGTTGGGCAATCATACGTTCCCGAAAAGCTCTGACATTATCTGCACGTTTACTGTACGCTTCTTCCGATATTTCGTACTTTTCAACTTGTGATACATCATCAAAATTATTGACTTGCGGTGTCGGTTGGAGGTCCACAACGTGGATAACATAGTCGTCCTTACACTGGTAGTACCCCAGCTGCTTGTCATCCCGCATATCGGACTCTATTCTAACCCCGCGATCATCAATAAGCTCTAGGCGCATGAATTCCGGTGGTGTGGCAAAATGTGTTGCAATGTTAGTCTTTATACTCTCAATGGTTTGTGCAAGACCATAGCGTTTCTCAGGGACACGTATCTTACTCGAAGAGTGTGTGAGTGAAACTCGGACAACGGACATTATTGGCTTAAGAAAATGTGATGTGTCGAGTTAGAAATTCAAAAAACAAAAAAAAAAAAATCAATGGTCCCTCCTTGATCTAATTTCCCAACCAATGTTACTCAATAAACATGAGTCCCCACAAAAAAAAGCAAAAGAAGAAAAAAAGAGAAAAAAGGATAAATAGTTACAATACAAAAGTATATATATATATTTAATATTCTTTATTTATTTTTTTCTTCATTAATTCTATTTACAAAATATCTTTTTTTTTTGTTTTTGTTTCAAAACTGCACTCAGAATACACGAAGGTGCATTGTCATACGCAAACATACATGTGTTACATCACCTTCTCGTTCGCAATATATGCAGTGGATTGTTTTCTACATATTTTTCTTTTCACCGAGACATTTGTCTCCTTTTTTCTTTTTTTTTTTTTTTTTGGTTCATTCCATTTCACAGGTACTTGAGTATCTCTCTTCCTCTTTTTTTTCTTTTCTTTTCTTTTTCTTCACTTTCATTTTGATCGTCTCTGGAGTCTACATGTATACCTCTTGATTGATCCAGCATAAACTAATTTTTTTCTTTTTCATAACTCAACACCAGTATCCTATTTTCCCATCATTTCCACAGCTAACAATAAAACTGTTAGTTGCCGGGTCAAATACAGCACATTGTACACTGTCTTCATGTCCTGTAAGATCTGTCATGGCAGAGTTAGTAAGATCAATTAATTTAATAGTGGCATCATCGCTGGCGACGGCTAGATATGTACCAGTACGGTCAGAAGCAACATTGTTGGCTGGGTATGGACCACATGAAATAGTCAAACGTTGCTCCATTCGTCGTGTATCCCAAAGAACAACCACACCATCGGCATCACATGAAACCAAATCATCACTTGTACCAACCAATGAAACAGATTGAACCGCATTTCGGTGACCATACAATGTTTGTGAACAGCAGTTCATGCGACTATCCCAAAGTGACACAGTCTTATCACCACTACCTGTACAAAGCATATTAGTGTAAGGTTTCCAAACCACAGCATTTACAGAATCCACATGACCCCGAAGTGTTTGACGACATTTTCCAGTTGTAACATCCCAAATACGAGCTGTTTGATCAAGCGCTCCACTGGCCAAAAGAAGACCCGTTTCTTGAAAATCAATACACCAAACACCATCACAATGACCTTTTAATGTCAATTTACAGCCATTAGTGGCGAAATCCCATAGTTTTACAGTTTTATCACCTGATCCAGTGGCAACCATAGTTCCTGTTGGATGCATAGCCACAGATGAGATCCAGTTCTTATGTCCATCACCAGACATGACGAGCTCTCCTTGTGGTAATGCAGAAAGTCGCCAAGTTCCATCATCACTAGAGCTAGCAACTGCTGGTTTTTCAGGATGCATAGCAACTTTAGTTACAGCCATAGAATGTGCCTTAAAGGAAGACTGACACACCCACGTGGTTGGATCACTGTGAGGGGCAAAGGAACTATCCCCATGGGAAGGTCGAGGTCGCTCATCTGCAGGCCAACGGAATCCATCAGAAAATGCCTCAGCAGCACGCACAGCCGGACCTCCTGCAACTTTCGCACCAGGCTTAACAGCAGTAGGTTTAGATATAATCCCTTCTTTCTTTTTAGAAGCAACTTCTGATTTGGGGCGAGAATCACTTACTTCTTGTGATCGTAATTGTTCCTCTAATTTCTCTACTTGTTTCTCTAATCTTGATACCTTAGCCTCAAGTTTATCACGCTCTATTGATAATAATGTTTTATTCTTGTGAAGTGCTTCACATTTTTGGCGAAGTTCACTTAAAGTTGGGTTAACATATTCAGCTTGTTGTTGTGCCTGCTGAAGAAGTTTGGTAATTCTATTTTTCTCTTGTACCACACGGTTGTGGTTAGCACGATGAAAATCACGCTCTTTTTTTGCTTGCATATACAATTTTGTGGTTTTTGCTGTTAACTCTGCATGTTGACGAAGTTGATGTTCTAAAACATCAATACGGTCTTGAAGAGTTGCAGTTTCAAGATAATTATCTGCAAAAACTGGAGCATCCATTAGAGGTCTTGAACCGTACTTTTCATACCATTCGATTTCAAATACCTCCATCGTTTTATACATGCCATTTCGCAAAAAGAAATTGCGAAGAAAATCATCCGTGGATTCTGGAATACGTTTTAGGAGCGCACGTGGTGGTGGTGGTAAACCTCGTTCTCGTTGTTGTAGCACTGAACGCTGAAAAGTATCAAAGTCCACATCCTCCATTCTTGGCGTCAGATCTGTATTTAGTTCCAACTCTTCATCTATCAAATCCCCTTCTGGGAGGGGACTCTCTCTGGTAATATCAAGATTAGACGTCATATTCAAGAGTGCAATTCACTTATTCAGTTCTTCTCAATAAGTATAGCACAGCCCTGATTACCACCTAAACCTAATGGAGAAGATAAAAGGAAAAAAAAAAAAAAAAAANAAATTATAATGAACAGTCTGAGAAACAGTAAAGAATTCCAATGTAATGCCACAACTCTCTCCATTTTCTTACTTTCATAGATACAATTCAAAATCTCAATAAGTATAGCACAGCCCTGATTACCACCTAAACCTAATGGAGAAGATAAAAGGAAAAAAAAAAAAAAAAACAGTATAAGGGAAGAGCAAAAACAAAAAAGAAAAAAAGAAAAAAAAAAGAAACAAGTAATGTCTACATGGCAGGGAAAAAAAAAGTACAACATCTGAGGACATTAAAATAATGTTGGAATGTCACTGATGAAAATTATAAAAAGAAAAAAAAAAACATTAAAACCCTCACTTTGTAGAAGCATTAACAGTCATTGGTAGACTCCAATCAATAGGTTCATGTCCTAATTTCTCCAGGGCCGCATTACACTTTGAAAAAGGACGACATCCCCACCATTTTGTTGCACTTAAAGGGGAAGGATGGGCATTTTCAATAACAATATGACGTTTTTGATCTATTAAAGCAATTTTTTTTCTTGCAAAACCTCCCCAAAGAAGAAATACAATCGGTTTTAAATGTTTTTCAGAAAGTAGACGAATAACACCATCTGTAAAAGTTTGCCAACCACAATTTGCATGAGAATTTGCCTTGTGAGCCTCAACAGTAAGTGTTGCATTGAGCATTAAAACTCCTTGTTCTGCCCAACGTTGTAAATAACCATGAGATGGTGTCTTAAATCCTGGTATATCGGTTGTCAACTCCTTGTACATATTCACCAAACTTGGTGGTGGACGCACACCAGGACGCACTGAAAAACACATTCCATGTGCTTGACCCAAATTATGATAAGGATCCTGTCCCAGTAGCACAACCTTTAGTTCATTGAGTGGTGTACTGTTAAAAGCTGAGAAGATTAAATCTCTGGGTGGAAGAATGACTTTTCCACTTGCCATCTCATGTTCTATGAATTTTTCTATGTTATGAAAACTATTTGTCGTGATGAGGGGTTGCAGAAACGCAGACCACGCGGGATCACGAATAAGTGAGGACAAACTCTCACAAGGTTCATTGCGCACTTTAGTAGCATTAACGGACTCCGATACAACTTCTAACGTGCGCTTACGTGATGGTGGTGTATGCTGTTCATCTGTTTTTGCTTCCTTGTTCACATCCACACGTTCAGGACTTGTTTTCTTTTTTGGTACATAGTCAAATAAAGTACGTTGCACCATCACCCTAGCCCTCACCTTTTGACTACTTTTCTTCGTTTTATACACTCAATCACACACACACACAGAGAGAGAGAGAGAGAAAGGGGAAACTAGGAAAGGAGGGAAGGTGAAGAAAACGTGTCTTGTCCACACTTCTTTGTGTTCCAAACAAAAGTAATGAAGAAAGAAGAAAAACAGAGAGAGAGAAAAGTGATAAAAATACAATCTTCTCCATGAAAAATTTCCTAAAGTCATATAAGTTGAAAAGACAACATTAAGCAAAAGAGGAATGAATGAATAAATTCTTACTTCTTTTTTTCAAAAGGGAGAAGTGGAGGGTCCCTTTCAGATATACTCCTGATAAATATATATATAGAATGAGACTCTGAAAGAGAGGAATACCAAGCACATGTTGACCCTTCGCAAAAAAAAAGAAAAAAAAACGCAAACACAAATATTCAAATCCAGTAGAACTCAAGAAAATATCAATACAATAAGAATAGCCAGAAAAATCCTACACTTTTTTGATTCATGCACTATCAAGTGTGAGAAATACCTTCCCTTCCTTTTCATTCCAGTGCTGGATTACATAGCCATATGCCGATAGCATTGTAGTGATAAGTTCATCAATACTTCGTAAAAGTTCCCCCTGGTAACTTACCTCATTTCCATCCTCAGGAACAACCAAAGCAGGTAACTGAGGTACAATCACAATCTTATCGCCACTGCTACCTGAAACTGGCCAATGTACAAAAACAGCTTGTGGCAAAGTACGACGAAACAAAGATCTTTGGTACTCAAACCGATCGAGTATTGCCTTTTCCATATTTTGCAGTTGGAAAAACCTCGCATCATCGAGTAGTTGATCCCATTCATCAAAAGATTCTGGCAAAAGTAAAGATCCACTTCGCAGGAAATTTAAAACATATCGAAATGTCACCCCATCTCGGTCAATAACAAAACATCCATCTTCGCCACGTTTTGCCGTGCCATTCACTATAGGACCAAATATAGGGTGATCACTGAGAGACTGAAATGTAGCACGACGGGTGAGAAAAACAATCCCACCAACGTTTAAAGATACTTGTTGCGACCACTCCCCAGTAACATCAATACCAAGGTTTTTCTGAATCCAGCTCATTGCTTGCAGAGACATGCAAACAAGATTCTACACAAATAACTCAGATGAAAAAAAAAAAACACACACTAACACACCTGCGTGTTCCTCTTTTACTTGTAGTAATTGTCTTTTATTTTTTGCTTCTTTTTGTTACGGCTTAATGCCCTTCTACCAGAGTAAAAGAAAAAAAAAAAAAAAATAGAAACGAATAAAGAGCAAAAGCCAGACATCACACAATATCATCAAGACCAACTCACTGGACCTTCAAATTTAAAGAAAAAAAAAAGAAAAAAGAATCAAGAAAAGTTACGCTAACGAGAAAGACGCAAAAAAAAAAAAAAAAAAAAAATAGTAATAACAATAAACAAGTAATTACAAGAAGAAAAGGTGGAAAAAAAAAAAGAAGAAAAATGCATCTAGAAACGTCGACGATGATTTCGGTACTGTTGCTCAGACCATACATGAATCAACGCAGCATATGTTGCTGTGATTTCTTCCTTCTCTAGCGGTGGCAGTCGCTGCAGGACCTCACTAGCTAAAGCATTTTTTCCACATTGTTCCAGAACGGATATAAGAGTCGCATATGTTACTACATCGGGCTTAGGCGGGTTCAACACAGACATGTCACCCATATCTTCTCTTGCCTCAGCACTTGGTGGTGCCGTTTTTTCTGTTTCTACATTAACCGTTCCATCTAAACTTTTCACCTTATTCTCTTCCACTAAAGAAGTGATTTTGGAATCCAGCTGCTGCAGATTATTTGGTCCCATAGACCGTATAACTGCAAGAGCCCCTTCCCAATCAAGGGAGTTTTCACATGCGCTCATACAGGCATTATACCCCTCAACAGGTTGTTCTTCAGGAGGAATTCGCGTTTGTAAAAAGTGGAGGGCACGTTTCCACCCGTATAAACCCTCTTTGACATCCGCTTCCTTTGTTCTGGCTAGTAAAGAAACAGCATTAATCAATATTTGGGGTGATTGTTTGCGAAAAACTTCTCCGAGCTGTTCAACAAGATCCCATTGTTTTGCTGATGCACAGACGTCAAGAAGTACAGATAGGTGAGCAATATTAGCGGTGATGCCTGAAGCTTCTTTAGATTCTTCACCTTGTTTACGAAGAGTGAGGACAACACCACTATTATCATCACTCTGCCTAATTAATAACATCTTGGTAGCTTCATTAAACGAACGCAAAGCATCTTCCCAGGCACGCATTCGCTTGGCGGTGTGTAAATAAGTAAGTAAGTCTTGACTGTTACGAATAAGGTTATGTGATACATGTATTTTTGGTCTCTGCGCAGCAATGGCCTCTTCTTCCTTCTCGATGAGACTAAATAACTTGGCAGCTCCGGTATCACGTTTTACTTCAGTGTTTGAGGATGGAGACAAAGTTGATGATCCTAACGTTGCGTGGCTTGATCCAAGAGCCGTCATATTCTTTGTATGCTTTCGTGGAAGCCGCATGGACCGCGCCAGTACTTGTTCAAGTGTAAGTGGCGGCATACTGTGTAGTCCACTATATTTTCTTTGTTTGTTTTTCTTTTTATTTTGTATATATATATATATATATATATATATAACTTCTCTTCCCCTATTTCTTTTATTCTTCCTGGCGTTAACAACCTTTTCTTCCGTATTTCTTCGTTCCCTTTCACTCTTTTTGTTTCGCCACGTTCAATAAGGACCACCTTTCACCCCACTCTTTTCAGGGGTCACAAGTGCTTGGATAAAACCAGACCCCAAAGAGAAGAAATAAAAGAAACAAAACATAAAGGGCAGGGAAAACAATAACAAAAAGAAAAAACACTTTTTCTTTTTTTTTCTTTTTTTTTAATTATCTCTGTATACACAAGTGTAACGAATCTGGAGAGAAATATAGCAGAAAAAAATCCCACGAAATAATAATAACACTTTTGAAAGAAATCTCATTGCTGTTTGACTCAAGACAACATACTGAGTTTTTTCACTACACGTTCAAGCTGCTCATCACCACTCGCAGCCTCTACAGATCCAGCCCGCGTTGGAAATGCAGCTCGCAGCAAATGCTCCACGCGGCTCGGTATTTTCTCCACAGTGAGACAGAATAACATGGCAACTTCTAATGTACCATCCTCATACGCTTGTTGGAATAAGAAGACCCAGTCACTCTCTGTACCACCGCGTGGAAGCTGAAAAAGTGGCATAAGACGCTCCACACGGCTTTTAGAGATACATCGGCTAATAAACTCTCGCGTCCATGATAACGCCAGAATACCTTCAGGAAATTCAAACTCCTCCAAGAGATCCAGTATATCCTGCTGCAACTGCCGTTTCCCCTCTGATCCTGTCCCTTTGGCGGTTAAAGCATTCATCACAGTTTGTACATGTTGAAGAAGATCTAGAATAACATCTTCAAGTCGATCCAGTTTACGTCGAATAAATGGCATAGTTAACCTCATACTCCCTACTCTTTCCTTTTCCATTTGAAGTTGTAATTCTCTCTCTCCTTTAGAATCGCAAAGACCTTCCATTGTCGTCTTAAACCGTTCACGTTCAGCCTCCATTGTCCACTGCATTAATGTGAAATGATGTTGAAGTAAAATTCGTAAGCAAGTTAAGTAGTCAGGAAGAGAATCAAAAAGACTAGATCTTGCAGTTTCGTACAATGCTAAAATCAAATCTGCCAAACCATCTGCTAGATCTTTAAGAGAAAGACGCGTCAATTCACTTCCAACATCTCGTAGAATTTGATATGCTGTACCCTGCACATTACTTGATAATGCCCACTCAAAGTATGAAAGAGAAGTGCCAGGATAATGCTGTAATGCTAAAATGATAGCTTTGGATGGAAAAGTGGCAAAAACATAAGGAAAATATGTAAAAAAGGCAGAATATGGATATAATGTAGCTTCAAATACTTCAAGAATATTAGGAGATTGTTTAATAATAAGTTCCTCCATTTGAAACTCAATATGCAACGGCCGTTTACAATCTATAGAGATGTATCGTGTGGCTTGAAGATGAGCCAACTCTACAGCAGTTTTTTCGTAACCATTCATAAGAGCTGAAAGACGTAACGATCTCACACCACCTGGTTGAATTGTTTGTGGAGAAAATACAACATAGTTACTGAGTGTAATTACCAGTGCAAGGTAATTACTATCAGCCCCAGAGCGTTCTACTAATTTTTCAATAATATCAGCTTCCTTCATCCAATGCTCTTCTGCTAGTTTCTGAAGGACTAACTCCTCCTCTTCTTCCCCAGGGTTTGTTAAAGAAGATTTATTTTTAGTATGTATAACGGATGCAGAAGAAATAGGCCATGGAATTGCAAGTAGTAAATGTAGTAAATAAAGCGTTTTCATACAACAGTTTTCCCACTTTTCAGTAGTATCATGAAGAGACCATGTAAGAGCAAATCTTAGTACATTACGAAGAGCATTTACTATAACTTCTTCTTCAGTAAAGAACTTTCCAATAGTTTCTTTAGCACGACCAGATGCCAAGTGTAAATGAGTACAGCACGAGCCTATTCTTGAGAAATGTAAAACCACCTGAAATGGCCAGAGTAAAAGTCCAGCTTCAATCATCTGTTCCTCTAAGAAAGGAAGAAACTCTAGTACATTGGCGTAAATTTGAGAATGTTCTCCAACATGGAGAGCATGAACATTAAAGAGACGTATCAAGTGATTTACCCCTACACGAAATCGGTGGTAGTTATCTCTTAATGTTTTCTCTGTTATTTCACCTTCTTTCTCCATACTACCAATCTTGGAAGAACTAGTTACACTATTTTCACCAAGAGGAACTTTTTCTTCTTCTTTTTCTTCCTTTTCTAAAGAGGATGATATAGTTGAGTTTTCAATAGTTAATTTAATTTGGTCCTCTCTGTTTACCTTGTTGTCCAAACACTCATTCTCATTAGCAGTAGTACCCAGAGTTGTTGCTTCCGATAATATCATATTGTTGGATGAAGTTTCTCCGTTTGGAAAAGAGGAATTTGGAGAAGGATCACGTTTATCATTACTGTGTCTCTCATTACTATTATTATCATCATTGGCATTATCATTATTATCAGTACTATTGAGAGTAGAAGAAAAAGATGGTTCAGTAAATCCTACAGCTATTGTACTGTGTGAACTCGGCGCCAATGTCTGCTGCGGTATTTCACCATTTACTACTTTTCTGCGGCGCGTCACGAGAAGCACCTTCTTCTTCACTATTCTCTTTCGTCGGACCATAGTACTTATTTTAAGAGAAGAGGAAGTAGTAATGAGATCATTATTATTATTATTATTATCGTTATTATTATCATTATTATTGTCGTTATTGTACACTGTTTTTGAGATTCCCACTGGTTCCAGTGATGGGGGCTCTAATGTGTTAGTAGAAGTATCATCACTGCCGTGTTGAGATTGCATCCCATCCCTTACTAAAGGAACACACATAAGGTGATCATTTGAGCATAACACTAATGCCCATGAAGAGAGAAGTACGGTGGAAACAACAGAAAAATCTGTAAAACGTCGTGTTACCTGAAAAATATCTTCAGACGTTAAAACTAAGATACCAACAAAATTCTTCCCTTCTGACCATAAAAATATGGGAAACTGTAACCTCTCTACACTTTCCTCAGTTCCTATATGATTGTCCGTACTTTCAGATGTATTTCTTAGCAATGATGATGATGATGATGATGGCATCGATAGTATTAGAAGAGGTTTCATTATGCCTAACTCGACATCTTGGGGAATACGATATGTACGCGTAACCACACTAGCGGTAGTATCATATTCAAATATACGGGCATTATGCCGAGCCGCATACACTCTACCGTTAAGAGGCCAAACACAAGCCCCAAATACACCTTCCTCTCTTGGTTTACTTCCTATTGGGACTACATGCAGAGAATCATTCATATATGTAGCAACAACACTACGACGTAAAGAAGAAATAACAAATATATTATTCATCACATTCCATGAAATTTGTACAATTGGTGATTCTTCCTTCAACAAAATACACGGTGAAACTTCTTCTGTTGCGGAGACAGCCAATACAGTTCCGTCAAGGCAACCAACAAGAAATGTATCATTATCAATCCAGCAATGCGCTGTTGTACGATTTGTATACTGAAAAAATCCCTCATCCATGTGAAGTTCCACTGAGCGATATATATTCAAGTTATTTTCTCCTTCATGTATTTTATCCGAAGAGTTGAATTTTAAAAACGTCACAGTGTGACGACCATGTAAAACCGATAAAAGTGTCTCTTCCATTGAAGTCAAAGGACAAGCACAAATACAATCTATCATAAGAGAATCAAGTGAATCTGTACTATTTATTTCACTCTGCTCTAAATTAAAACCAGTAGAATTCAATATTTTCTTGTTAGCAACAACCTGCATGGAAAGAGATTGGTGGTTCATACAACAAACAGTGATTTCACCGCCAATGTGACCAAAGAAGAGATGAGATTCCGTTGCTGAAAAGCTACAACATGGTGAGTTACCAGGACATGGAATAAAACGAACAGCTTCGTCACCCAAGTTAATTCCATAATCGATCATTATTCGATTCACCCCCAACTGTTTACCACTACAGTCTTTCTTTCTTCTTTTATTTTTTGTTGTTGTTTGACGTTCTTTCTTGAAACACCCTGCACCTAGAAAAAAAAAAGGAAAAAAAAAAAAGAAAGAAAGGAAACTTAGTAAGAATTGACAAGAAAAACAAAATATAATAATTACAGTTCCAAAAAAAATAATAATAATAAAATTATTCTTTTACTCAGACATGCATATTATCATATTTTTTTATTGTTTTATGGTATTACCCATACCAAAAACGCAAAAAGACAGACGCAGCTTAAGTATTAAGTTTTTTTTTTTTTTCTTTTCCTTTCCCCAACCACCACGGTCTACCAAACCAACTTTCCACAAAGCCGCACGGTTGCTTCGCTAGCAATATAGTCAAGTGAGAAGTAAAGAAAGAGACGAAAAGAAGAAAAAAAAAAAAAACAAAGTGTGTATGTGCGTGTAAAAGACATCAAAAGGGGAAAAAAAAGGAAAACGACACGTACAAATATTAAGACTTAGTAAGTGCTTTTATGCAGAAAAAAAAAAAAACATGAAATTCTGGTATTTTCGTAACTGTCAGACGTAGGGCACTAAGGTGATAACTAACACAGTTAATAAGATTGTAGTAAAGTAATAACATAATGCATTCTTCATCGTTTACTCACATGCTTGTGTGCATCTGCAGCAGTTCTTTCTTTTTTTTTTTTTTTTTTTGTACTCACCAACAACACCCAGCCCTATATAAGCAATCTGATAATTAAAATAAGGAAGGTAACGAACTAAAATCAATATAAAAAAAAAAAAATCACAATTGAGTTTTGGTAACACGCGTGTATTATTCCAGGTCCAAAGATGTGGAATATGAGTTATATTTATTTCTGTTAATCTCTTTCCTTTTCTTTATTTTTTTCTTTTTCTTTTTTCTTCAGAGAGAGAGCAACGCACATAGACACATTTTTTTTTTTTCTTCCCTTTTTCTTTCTGCCTTCTCAGTTTGCTTACTTTATTTGATGTTCCAAACCCATAATTTTTGATTTTTGTTATTTTCTATTTTTTTTTTCATTTCCGTTTCAATTCTTTCTTTCTTTCCTTTTTTTTTTTTTTGCATCCTTCTATTATTTTGTTCTTTCAATGCGAAACGTAATAGCACGCCTACATCCACAGCAGTGAAGAAAAAAAAACAAAAAAAGAGTGAATGCTAATATAGTTTCAAGTGCCGTCTTCGGTATTTATGCATACTTATTTACAAGGCACCGCGGATCTTTTCGCGAAGAACATACTGTAGAATACCACCATTTTCCACATACTTTACCTCCATATCAGTATCAATGCGGAGGATCGTCTTGAAGGAGGTGCCATCATCCTTCCGCACTGTTATCTCTTGTCCAGGACTCATGTTTGCGGAGAAGTCAAAGCTGAACTTTTCTTTTCCTGTGAGCCCCAGTGAAGAAGCACTTTCACCTGATTTAAATTGAAGTGGAATAATACCCATTCCAACAAGGTTAGAACGATGAATACGTTCAAAACTCTCTGCAATGACCACCTTAATACCTTGTAAATAAGGTCCCTTAGCAGCCCAGTCACGTGAGGAACCACTGCCATATTCTTTACCAGCAATGATAATAAGTGGCGTTTTTTCCTGCATGTACTTTACGGCAGCATCAAATATGTACATCTTCTCATTTGTTGGCCAATGAATGGTAAAAGGTCCCGTCTGGCCTTCACCGACAATTCGATTACCCAGACGTGTGTTAGCAAATGTACCCCGTACCATCACGAGATCATTACCACGACGAGAACCATATGTATTAAAGTCTTTACGTTCAACTCCATGATCCATAAGAAATTTAGCAGCAGGTGAATCCTTCGCAATATTACCTGCTGGAGAAATATGGTCAGTAGTAATAGAATCTCCAAAAAGTGCCAAACAAACAGCATCCTTGATAGCTCCCGTTGGTGTAATATCCATAGTCATAGAGTCAAAATATGGTGGGTGGTGAATATATGTAGACTTAGGTTGCCATTCGTACAATTTACCTTCCTTTACTTTAAGTGCATTCCATTGTTCATTAAGTGTTGTAATACTGGCATATACAGACTTAAAAAGATCAGGTGTTACATACTTCTGTACAACCTCTGCTATCTCTTCATTAGTAGGCCAAATATCTCGAAGATAAACACCGTTCACAATAGGTTCTGTAGCAAAATCAATATTGACATTTCCTGCTAATGCGTATGCCACAACTAGTGGAGGTGATGCCAAATAGTTTGCAGCAGTTTGTGGATGAATTCTGGCCTCAAAATTACGATTACCAGAAAGTACGGCTGCAGCAACAAAATTATTATCACTTATACATTTTGAGACTGCTGGATCAATCTCTCCAGAGTTACCAATGCAAGTCATACAACCATATCCAGTAGTATTAAATCCCAGTTCATCCAAAAACTTTTGTAATCCAGAAGCTTCCAGATACTTGGTTACGACGTGTGATCCAGGTGAAAGGGATGTCTTAATTCCTGGTGGAACAGTTAATCCCTTTTCAACTGCTTTTTTAGCAAGTAATCCAGCTGCCACAAGAACATTTGGATTAGAAGTATTAGTACATGAAGTAATGGCCGCAATAACAACGCTACCATGACGCATTTCTGCTTCCTTACCATTTACCATGTACTTTTTCACCTTATTATGATCTTCTGCAGGAATACCAAATCCTTTAAAACCAGTCTTTGCTCCAAGACATGCGTTGAAATCTTCTTTCATGTTCTTTAGAGGCACATAATCGTGTGGACGTTTAGGACCTGCAAGAGAAGGTTCCACTGTAGAAAGATCAAGTTCGAGATTTTCTGAATACTCAATATTTTCACTTCCAGTTCGGAACATTTTAACAGCTCTAGCATAGTTTTCAATACGTGCAAGGTGTTCAGGACTGCGACTTGTGCAACGAAGGTAATTAATGGTTTCCTTATCAATTGGGAAAAATCCAGTGGTAGCACCATACTCTGGTGCCATATTCGCCAAAGTTGCGCGGTCAGGAAGAGAGAGGGTGTCCACTCCTGGACCGTAAAACTCGACAAACTTACCCACCACACCAAGTTTACGAAGATTTTTCACAACAGTGAGTACAAGATCTGTTGCTGTGCAACCTTCTGGGAGTTTCCCTGTAAAGCGATATCCCACCACTTGTGGTAACACCATGGAGAGAGATTGACCCAGCATACCAGCCTCTGCCTCAATACCACCAACACCCCAACCAACAACACCAACACCATTCACCATAGTGGTGTGAGAATCTGTACCAACAACAGAGTCAGGGTATAACATTCCCTTATTGTTAAATACGACACGGGCAAGGTATTCAAGATTAACTTGGTGTACAATACCAGATCCAGGAGGTACAATAAGAAGATTGTCAAAGGCATTAGAACCCCATTTAAGAAACTCAAAACGCTCACGATTGCGGGACATTTCAATATCTTGATTCTCCTTTGCCGCTGATGGGGTGCCGTATTTATCAACCTGAACTGAATGATCAACAACAAGTTCCACAGGAATTTGCGGATTAATCTTATTCAAATCTCCTCCCAAATGCTTTGTAGCATCTCGCATCGCAGCCAAATCAACCACGCAAGGTACACCGGTGAAATCTTGAAGAACAACACGAGCAGGTTTAAAAGGAATTTCAATACTCCTGTGACAATTATCTTTCCAATTTAATATATTTTCCACAGTCCTTGATGTAATGTCAAACTCGTCACAATTGCGGACCGCTGACTCGAGAAGAACACGAATAGAAAAAGGCAAAGTTTCATATTTAGAATCGATCTCGGGTAATTTAAAATATTTGGCTTGCTCTCCGTCTGCTGAGAGTGTTGCGAGATACTTTGTAAAGGGGTTCGCCTGAGGTCCACCAGACCTTGTGATATTTGTGGCTCGAAACATTTTTCTCTTTTTTTTTTTTTTTTTACCTTTTTCCGAGAAAACTATAAGTCTTCTATTTTGTTTTTGTTTTTTTTTTGTTGTTCTTGTTGGCTAATATACTGGAATCACTACAGTTTGGAATTTTGATTACATAAAAATATGTCATGTTACAATAAGAGAATAAGCATTAAAGGGGGTGTGTTGAGAAGGTAGAAGATAAAAAAAAAAAAAAAAAAAACAAGAGAAAGAGAGAGAAATCTGCCTACTATTGGGTTAGGTAATACGAAAAGCAAGACAAACAGTAAATATAAAACAAAAAAGGAAACTCATTTCTTTTCCAAAGATATTCAAAGTGTAAAAAAAAAAAGTAGTATAGTACAAAAAAAAAAAAAAAAAATAAAAATTAAATTCAAGAGAACAATATAAATGTACAGAAAATTCTAATGAGGTCTCTCTCTCTCTCTCTCTCTCTCTCTCTCTCTCTCTCTATCTAATCATCTACTTATCTTTTATTGTTGAATTCTTGCCAGTTCATTCGTTAACTGTTTGTTTCTTCTCATAGAATCGTTGAGTTGCTGGTGTAAAGATTCCACTTGACTACTGTAGAGTGCTACTATGTCTGATCCACGACGGCGCTCAGCTTCTAATTCATGACGCGTTTGTTGAAGTTGTCGCTCCAGCGTTAATTCCTGAGCCGCACTCTCAGTACCACAAACTTCTAACTGTGTCATCAATGCCTTCTCACGACTTTCCGCTTCTCTCAATGCGCTACGTAACGTTAGTACCTCTGCTTCCAGTACATTCTTAACCTCAGAGTTCATTCTTTCTTTCCCCTCTTGTTCACGAAAATCAGAGTTATGCACTTTGGACTGCGACAGAAGGAGAGCATCGCGTTCCTTCTCTACCCATTCTTTTTCACGGGTGATTGCACGAAGCGTTGCCTCAAGTTCCTCCACTGCGTGAGCGAGTTCCTGAACCTTCTGCAGGGCATCTTGCTCTCCCTGCATGTGATTTTCAACACACTCCTCCCATCGTTCTTGAGCAACACGAAAACGTTCTCTCCATTGATTATCGTTATCAGATAAACGAGTACTCCACTCCTTTTGTATTTTTTCACGTTCCTGAGTAGCCACAAGACGTGTAGACTCCTCCATATTTTGTACACGAGTAGATAATTCCATATTCTCTACTCGAAGGTTTGACAAAGCTTCTTGAAACCTCTGACGACGAGAACGTTCCTCTTCACGCCATTTTTCTTCAACACTTCTTAATCTCTTGGCAATTTCTTCTTCAGTACGCTGATGTATTTCTGCTACCATACCTTCCATTTGTTTAAGTTTAGCGCGCAAACCATCCACTTCCTTTCGATAAGAAAGTTTCTCTACCCCAGTGAGTGAGGTAGCACGTTCAATAGTTGATACTTCACGTGAGCGTCTCACCACAATAAGAGGCCCTAAGTTTCTTGCTCGCTTTAACGAACAAGATTCAAGGGATATATTTGTGTCAATTGGAACTAGAGCTTGTACCTTAGTTGAGTTTTTAATGTTATTTTGATCTTGTTCTGTCTTTGCAATACCATATTTATAAACTGGATGATAACGACAAGAGTAGTCATCAGTCGTTTTAACTGCAGCAGTGTCAACCGCATCCGAACGCATTGAGGAGTTTAAGTCTGACGAGGGTGGAAAAGGTGGTAACCACTGATGATCAACGTTCATTACTGGTTGTGATAATGTAGGAGATAATGGTGGAATTTGTTCTTGTCTTCGCATTGCATCAGTGGTAGAAGTCAACGTGGTAATGATAACGCAATTACCATCAACGTTCTCTACTTCCGTATACGAGGTAGATGCACTCATATTGTTCTGGAGGAGGGGATAAAGGAGACACTTTCCACCTTCAGTTCTACACACAAAGACGTATACCTCCCTAGTACATAAGAAGAAAAAGAAAAGAAAAAGAAGAAAAAGAAAAGAAAAAAAAAAGTTCTGCAGAAAAAAAGTAAAGAAAAACAAAAATAGTCCAAGTTTCAATAACAATATTAATATAAAAAAAAAAAAAAAATCATGACATGGGGGAAAAACGAAGTGAGAGTTAATTAATCCTAAATCTCTTGCTCACATGAAATCAAACATCTATCAAGTGCACGTTATTCTCCTGAATAACAGCACAAAAGCCGACACAATGCAAAAACCGTTTTAAAAGAAAAGAAAAAGAGAGAAAATAAAAGGAACAAAAAACCCCTAGAAAGTATTTATTCTTTTATCATTTCTTTTAATTCTTTTTCACTTTCAGGATAATCGTGGTCAATTGCAAAGGTGGTAAATCTCTATTCATAACTTTATCAATGACAACCTAAAAATCATCATCATCCTCATCTACATCCATATCATCATCTTGGTCATCATCATCATCAAATGAAGAGTATGAACCCTCTGATGCCACTCTCACTGCAGTTGATAAACTTGTCGCTGTTGGAACCAGCTTCTTCTGCGAATCAGTACCAAAATCCACCGCTGCTGTTACTCCAGGAACCACTTTGACGGCGGGGATTACTTCTTTTTTTGTGGTAGGAAGAGTATTAACATTATCCTCTTTGTCGCTGGATTCTGCAGCTGCCTCTGTCCAAATGCGAGCACCTGTCTTAATGTTATAACTTTTATTTTGGCCTGATTCTGAACTTGAAGCCGGTTTCATTCGTCCCTCAAGAAGATCTTCAATTTCTGGTGGGCACTCAGGTGTACCCTTATCGTGACAACGGTCATGCATTAGAAGTCCATGATTCGGGTATACAACAGTTAAGTGTGGTTTGGGAAGTTTCTGATCATCCTCAGTAAAATCATATACATGTACAAAACGGTTCATCTTGGGGTCTAAACGAGCAGCTTTAAAAGTATTATTAAGACCAGGAAGTCGCAAGTGAAAAGGTTTAAAAATTATATGATGACTTGCCTCTATTACGGGATCGGTCGAAGTAAATATACGGAACTCGATATTTTCACAGTCACGAGTACGTAACTGTTTACAAGCCACATGTACAATCATATTCTTGCAGTTACGCAAAAATACGCTACCCTCGCAAGCAGCAATAACAAGTTCACCACCCTCACAATCATCCACTGTAATGCTATCAAGTGGATCCAATACGTACACTGTGCAATCTTTAAGATACTCAAGCTGGATTTGTTGACCGGTTACTTGCCCTCCATGGCGATAAAATTCTCGACCTGACCACTTGGACAAAAAGTAAGTAGTGTCCTCACCACCTTCCTCAACCTTTGGTATCTTGGCAAGAACTGCAGCAGAATTGGTATTTACAATATTATTGTCGTTTGAACTCTTCTCATTTTGATTATTTGAAACCAAATTATTTCCAAGTGTTCGAATTAGTGTTGTTAAAACAGGAACATCGTTATTGGAAATATTGAGCGCACGGGTACTTTCCTTATTTTCTTCCATAGCACTATCTTTTAGGTTGGCTTCATGTTTCAGAACATTCAAAGTGTATGTTAAACCCAAGTACTCCAGGTATTCTGAAAGGATACCAAGAGCCTGTCGACCCTCCAAAGTTTCTTTTGATGCCTGTAGTACAGGACTAGGCATAAACAACTTGGCAGACTTTTCTGCATCATTGGAAAAAGAACTGATTGCGGCATCAATCACCATTGCTCGCATTTTTCCCAATTCACCTGAAGCCTCTAACTTCTCACGAATAACTTTCTCCGTCACAGGTTCAGTCATATTAAACATTTCTACTGATCTTGTGGAGTTTTCAAGGAAAAAAAAAAATATTAACTACACCTCTGCATAGAGAAGAGTAAGGGTATACAAAAAAAAAAAAAGATATATAAATAGATAAAGAAGAAAAAAAAAAAAAAACTGTTTTTTTTTTTTTTTCTCATGTAATGGACACATTACATGTTTTCACGCAGAATAGAATAGAATAGAATAGAATAGAAAAGAAAAAAACATAATACATAAAAAAAAAAAAAACATGAGATAAAACCGCATAAAAGGAAATAAAAATATCACACAACTCTGCATAAACACGCACACCAAATTAAAAAAAAAAAAAACCAAAATTGGTAAAAACACAAGAGAAACAATCAACGAGTATGTTATGATAGTTTAACCAACGATTTTACTTCCGCTTCAGTAGATCCCTCATTTTTTCTTGACCGAGAACGAAAGACGTCCCTCTCCATAAGTAATTTAGCCAAATTAGCGCGAACACCAGAATTTAGTTTTTCAGGCTCTCGGTCATATTGATAAAAGATAAATCCCACCGAAAAGAGATAAAGAAGAAATACGGTGTCATGACGAGGGTAAGGTATTCTACCCAAACGATACTGAGTCATAACGAAAGAACGAAGTGCGTACGTCAAACAATACAAAGCCAAATCCATTCGCCTCCCTTTAGGCTCAAGTAAAGTTGCAACACCTGCAAGAGAACACATTATGGCAAAAAAAAATCCTCCACGAATGTTTCCTTGAGCTGCAAAACACGCAAATCTAACAGTACTCGCAGAATATAATGCCAAAAACAGTGCACTTAAGAGAGCTGATCGCAGCATATTTTGCAAAACTTTTAAAGGGTGATGTTTTAAATCATTTCGCTTAAATGCAATGATTGCTCCAAGTTTCAATGGAACATAAAGCGGCATACCAACCCAAAGAATTTGTTTCATAAGGAAAGAAAAAAAGAATCTATTGCACGTCATCCCTGGGTGAGAGTATAAACAACCTATCTTAAAATGTTCTTTGGCACTTTGAGGGATTTTGAAACCTTTTTCCACACATAATTCCACAAGTTCTGGGGTTATTTGATATCGAGCAAGACCGGCATGGCCTCGAACTACACGATTATCAAGCATAGCTGCTTTCAAGAGAAAACGTTGATATGCTGGGGGCATCGTAAATGGGGCAAAAATAACACTATACAAAATCTGAGAAGCACTTAAGCACATAGTTATAATATCATAGTGCTCAAATCTTCTACAAGGCTCAGGTAAAATAGGTAGAATGTATCCGACAGAAAAACTATGTAACGCTCGTACAAAGACGTAGAGAGACAAATCTGTTCGTGTTTCCCTATTCATAGCCAAAGACGGCAAAGCACATATGCAGCCTGCGAGCACAGAAGCAAGCTTTTCAGTTATACCAAAGTAATGACACAATACAGAAAGAATCTCTTTTACTAAACGAAAACTGGAGAGACCACCCAAGAGAAAGGCCCATCTTAGTGGATCAAGTGAAAAAATCTCTCCAGAAAGTTGCTTAATGACTCTAATACGCAATCCTCCCTTTCCCAAACGTTTGAGTACACCAAATAGTATCCTTCCTATGGCGGCATATAACGCATTCCGCGCTATGGCGTAAAGCACATGCTTTACAAGAGATTTATGTTGTTTCCTTTCGTTATTCGATTTCTTATGAGTCATAGGAGACCACGTCTTACTATTTAAACTAAGAGAGCAAAGTATACAAAAATAAGAAGACGAAAAACAATAAAGGAAAGAAAAAAAATTTTAAAGAAAAAGAAAAAAAAAAGCAATTTTCTAAATGTCAACAACATATATAACAAGAGAGAAACATAGAAAAAAATAATGAGAGTGGGGGTCATATAAATAAAATATATTATATATACGCCCAAAAGAATAGTTGTTTTCTAGTTTACCAGAAAAAGGTACTCTTTTCAATATCAATCATATCTTCAAAAACGTCCCGAACAACTATCATCTCACCATCTTCAACAAATCTTGATGTAGCCAATGCAATATTCTCAGCATCTGCAACAACGAAACGTTCCCTCCTTTCTCGTTCTTTTCTTCTCTTCTCACGACGCTCATTTCTCTTACGTTCCGCATTCTCTTCTTGTGCTTTCTTCCATGCTTCTTCCCTTATTCTGGCATTCTCTTCTGCTTTTCTCTTCTCCTCAAGAATTTTATTCTTTTCTTCTGAATCATCAATTTCTAGGGAAATGATAGCAAGACTGTGTCGCTGTGAATTTAAAGGAATAAAATCAAACATAGCAACAATATGACTATCATTGACCTTCATAAGGGATACATAAGAAGATGTCAAACAAGACTTACCGTCTTTACAGTCATTGGCAAAATTTTCAGGAATTTGACTAGAACCTGTTACATTCTTGTACAAGTCTATTAAATTCAATACCTTTTTCTTTGAATTACCATTAACAGTTGCAGTTAATTTCAACGGGACAGATATATTCGTCATACCACTTTCAATAACGACACCACTACTAAAGACGACAGATGCAGGTGGTACAGAAACGTTAAGAGACTTAATAGAATCCCACCATCTCCCCTTGTGACCTGAAGAAACAAAATGATGTTCACTTGAAGTAAAGTTTGATATTTTAATTTTTTGACGTGCTTCCCTTATAATAGCAGATTTCTCATTAACCTCAAGTGGCACTTCGCTTGACGCCTTCCAAGTATAACCATCTGTTGAGGCAAATAGAATATGGTTCGTTGAGGAGTCTGCGTGAGTGACAACAGCATTCATAAAATATGTATTATCCTCTGGAAAATGAATAGAATTCCCTTTAAATTCAATTTTAACCATCTCTTCTCCAGGCCAATAAACAAACGACAACATGGTACCTTCTTCCACAGTTTCAACAAGAGAAGATTGTCCTTCGTAAGAGACAACAGTAAAGTTAGTAGCACTCGCATTGACAGAAACATTATTTAATGGACAAAGAAGTTTACCATCAACAACAACACCTCTATTACCACAAAAAGGAAACTTTGTTTGATGAATTGAAAAATGTTTGCCATAATCAAATGTACAAACAGCTACGGTTTCATTCACACAGTTCTCACAATCCCCTTGGTTTGCACGCGCACAAGCAACACCTTCTTTCAACATGATACCACCTGATGGTTGCCAAATTCCATTTTCTGAGCTTAAAAGTGCAGATTCTAACGGTAAAACAGTAAAAGCTTCACAATTGGAAAGTGCGAAGGCACACATTAAAAGAGCAAGATAATAAACAAACATTTTCTTGGTTCGTATCTAGATGAGAATAAGGCTTTAAATATCAATTCCTTTCTTGAAACAAAAAAAAAGGTAACAAACACAGACGAAGAAAACAACAACAACAACAACAAAAAAAAAAAACAATACAATCACCACTAAATCGAATACAAAAAAAAAAAAAAAAAACATTATGAATGCAGTCACTCCAGATTGTGCTTCAAGGTGACAAACACAAAGCAGAGATGGCTTGAGAACGAAAAATAAAAGAAAAATAAGAAATGTCGAACGTCTAACACCACGCTAAAAATATTAACACTTCTGTACGTTTGTTACCTTAAGAGAAACATAAGGAAATTCATACTGAAGTGCACCAACGTCAGTTGACGGTTCATTTGCTAAAGGGGTAATTAAGTTGGGATACAACTGTGCTATTTTTTTTCGTATTTCACCTTCCTTTTTAGCGTCCACTTGTAAAACAACCGATATACAGCGAGGAGGCAATCCATACTTGAGTAAACTCTCAACAAAGACACGCAAAGCTTTAACATGCACCCATGCCACGTAACAAACCGAGTATTGTTGCCAAAGAACAGTATAAAGAGTTTTTCGTTCTTTTTCCGCTTTCTGTGTCAACTCTTTCATTTCAGCAACTGATAAATCATCAACACCTTCAACATCTCGAACGATACATCTCTTTTTTCGACATGCCATTTTTATGTCGTCCATTGCTTTACGAAATGCAACAATACTGTTCAGCACATATTCCTTATCTTCAGCAACGACACGGTTTGACTGAGGGCAAACAAACTCATTTAGTGACCAATAAGTTTCAACCCATTCTTTTTGTAATGGTAAAGGAACTGCAACAAACAATGTTATAAGCATTTCTGTATCGACAAAACAATGATGTTGTTCATTATATGAAGCAACCAATTCTCGAATAGGCTTTACAGATAAATTGCCTTGATTTTTCTTACTTGCCGCATTTAATTTGTTTCGAGTATCATTGTACTCTGTAAGCATAACACGTACACGTTCCTCTGTAGAAGAAGAGATTTGTGAAAGTTTTTCTATTAAAGTTTGAACCTTCTCCTTTGTATCAAATTGAGCTGAATTCCAGAGAAAATTCTTTATATATCCAGCGGGTGTCATTTCTTGAGTTTGATTTATTCGTAGGGCAGTTACAACACTTCGAGGTTTCTGAGAAACTTCTTCCATCAAACCAATTAGCTTCTCAACTGTGCCCTCAAACTGTGGATCAAGCTTAGCCAATTCATCACTTGCTTCAATCAATGAATCCAGAGTTCCTACTTTTAAATTAGGAACAACAAATTGGCGGAGTGCTTGACCAAGAGGTCCCATCTGGGTCACAAGGTACTTAAATTGTGAAGAGGGAAGTGTGTCTGCACATTGTTGAAAAAAAGGAAGTCCTAGAATAAGAAAATTATCCGACATGGTTTTGTTTCACTACTTCTACTAGGGGTAAAAACAAAAAAAAAAATATAAAAAATAAAAAAAAAAATAAATAATAAAAAAATAAGAAAAGGTAACACTTAAATAAATTATGCAGAGCAAACCATTTTTTTTTTTTTTTTACCATACAAGGAACAAAATGTAAGAAAAACAACCGAAACGTGATTAAAAACAAAAAAAAAAAAAAACACACACACACAAACACAAACTCGCCAACAATAACAGACCCCCGGGGGGGAAGGATGGCGCCAGGCAAGACCCGTGGCACCCAAACGCCTACAACCCACCGAAAGAGAAAAAAATATATTTACGGACCACCTCCCTGCCCGCCTGCGCCCGTGCCCGTGCCAGGGACCTCCCCGCCCCTCCCTCTCTCTCTCTCTCTCCCTCCCTCTTTCGCGTCCCCGCGGTTGTTTTCTTGCCGGCGGGAGTGTGTGGGTTCGGACCGGGCCGGGGCCGCGGGGAAGGTTGGCGAGCAATCGGCGTTGTTTTTTTTTTTTTTTTTTTCACATTCCCATTGGTTACGTTCCTATTTTGGGTGTTGGATCTTCTGTTTGTTTGTTTGTTTGTTTGTTTTTCTTGTGATTAGATAATGTTCTTTTGGGTTTTGTTTTTCGTGTATGGTATTATACTTTGGTTTCATTTTTTTTTTTTTTTTGTGCTTGTTTTTTTATTGTTCTTTTTACCCCTCTTCTCTTTAGTTGCTGTGTTTGTATAGTTTTTTCCGTGATGGAGTTTCTTGCCCTTGAGGATGGAACAATTCGTGATGAACGTTACAGAATTAGCGAAATAGTTGAGGAACCGTTTCAAAAGGTCCGAAAAGTATATCTACAGGAACCAGCTGTTAGCACTTCTAAATATAACGTTACTCAAGAAAATGGTCAATCTTCTGATGTATTGAGCTTTACTTATAGTCCTAGAGAGGTGAAATTTGAGGATTTTACCGTCGGTGAAACTTACAATATAGTTATAACACTAACTAACTGTACAAATCGTATAGCGAGTTTCCGAGTTTTACCAATATCTCCAAAGTATAGGGATGAAATTCATATTGAGTATGTTCCTCCACCAAAACTTTCGGCAGGTTTATCATGGAAAGTAAAAGTTATTTTTACCCCTGTGCAAAATGTGGATTTTGAAACTTCAATTACTTTTAGAACTGAACATGGTATTTTTTTTGTTCCTGTTAAGGTCATAAAAAAGAGGTCTATCTTATCATATTATCCAGAAAGCCTTGATTTTGGTGTTGTTGTTTTTGGTGAGAGAGTAACCAAAAAGTTAACATTACGAAATGATGGAGCGCTTCCTGCAAAGGTTTTTGTTTCAGGATCATTACGTAAATGGATTGAAGTACTTCATAAGGAACCTCAAAGTGGACGAGAAAACCCTGTTATAAGTATAAAAATTCCTGGTTATCAATTGGTAGTAAATCCATTTTCTACCTGTGTAATAGAAGTTACGTTTGCACCTCATCAAGATGTCACTATTGATGATGAAATTGAGCTTAAGTATGAATCTGAAGAAAAAGTTCATATTCGGAAAATACCTGTAAAAGGTAGTGGGGGTTCACTTCCTGTTTACCTATCTTCTGCACGTGAAATAAATTTTGATTGGTGTTTTTATGGAAATACGTACTGTGAAAAGACTATTATTACTAATACTACAAATGTCTCTGTGACAGTAGTTCCTAATATACCTTCATTTTTGTCCTCTTCTCTGGTTTTTAAACCTGAAACAGCTTGTGTTCAAGCAAATGATACATTTGAGTTGTATGTTTTATTTACACCCCAGCGCGGACTTGACTCTGTTATTTCTTCAGTTATAATGTTGTCTGTTTCCGGACAGGTATCACCTATCTTAATGACCTTAAAGGCGCAACTAACTGAGCGAGGTTTTTCATTAGAACAGAATAAATTAGACTATGGTGTAAGTGGACCTAATGAGGAGATTATTATTCCTTTAAGGGTAAAGAATCTTTCAGATTTACCTCAAAATATAGGATTTTTAAAACTTCCAGAAAATGTAAATATTATGCCGTTTAGAACCTTTACTATGCTTCCACGAGAAATATTCGATCTTGAAGTTGGAGTACGACCTCCTACTTTAGGTCAATATACTCAAGTGATTAAAATAACTAATGAATATGGGGATTCTCGTACTGTTCAACTTGTGGGATGTGGACGTGAGTATAGTATGCGATTCTCTAAATCATGTGTTAGTTTACCAGTTTGTCCTATAAATGGTGAAACTACATGTACAACCGTTTTGCAAAATTTGAGTTTATCCTTCCGAAAGTTTTCTTTGTTTTCTCCTAATGATGCGTTGAAAGTTTCTCCTTCAACAGGTGTTTTATCTCCTGGAGAAAGTATTCCAATTGTAATTATGTTTAAGGCACCTGATGTTCTACCTGTTACATTGCCTGTTGAAGAAGTAGTGGCTCGCCCAACCCCGAAATTATCGGGTAAAAAAGGAAAAGATCGTGATGTTCATAATACGTTAGAAAAGCCTCCTGAAACTGTGTTACCTGATATTGATGCATTATATAAGGATTGGGATAGTAATTCTCCTGATGAAATATGGAGTAGGCATTCAACTTTTTTTGTAAAATGTGTTGACGGGACAGAGACTGAGAAACAGATTATATTACTTCAAGTTAACTGTACGGTGATTAAACCATTACTTGTTGCGGGATTTCTTTCGCGAATTACTCCGATAATTTCTTCTAAAAGTGAAATGTCGAAACGAAATTTAAAAAAGAAAGTCCCAGTGCAGAATAATGTTATGGATCAAACTCCTGTTTTAGAAATTTCACCTATGAGTACAAGTTTAGTTATAGAATTTGGTGAAATACCACTTAAACAACAGGCTGAAAGAGGATGTTTGCTACGTTACACTGGTGAAAATGATATTGGTTTACAAGTAAGACCTTTAGATACATTGTCTCCTTTTAGAATAGTAAAACTACCAAATGAACAGTTATCTAAAAATGAAGAATGTACAATGAGTATAAGGTTTATTCCTACAGAGTATGGTTCATATAAAGACAAAATTATTATTTCTTCTATTGGGGCAAATGATATTAGCATGTCTTTATTAGGTGTTTGTCGTCCTGCTGATTTATTTATTACTAAGGATCGTGACATCACTGAAGACCAAATTCATTCTATTAATCATTTTGTCTTTGATCCCGTTCAACTTGGACAAGAATCTCGACAACAATTGTTTTTTCATAACTTGACATCATTACCTATTGAAGTAAATTCTAAATTTGTAACAAGTGAAGGTGGGGAACCGCAATGGCCAGAATCTCATTCCTTTTTGATAGAATGTGATAAATTTACTATTCCCGGAAACTGCAAGATGAGTACAGGTATTATTTTTTGTCCCAAAGTGATTGGAAATATGTGTTTAACCCTTCAAATTGTTGCAGGTGCATTTAAACATAATATAGTTCTAGAGGGACGTTCTTGTGAAAAATTTGTCTATTTTACTTTTCCAGGACATAATAAGCCTATAGAAGAAGATTCTATACAATACACTGGGATACAACCAAACATTTTTCCTTCAGAAGGTATGTCTGTATTTTATCCTGTACAATTTAATTGTGTAGCAGAAGAGGTTAAAACGATAAGAGTTGGTTGCGTCAAGTATGGGACAAACTTTGAATGTATTGTTAATGGTTGGAGTGAAACTTACCTTGAAAACGGATGGAGATTGGATCCAATGAAGGCCACTGTGACTGCTGGGGGTTATGTTACTTTTACCGTGACTTATCGTCCTAAGCGTGATGTTGGAGATGTTTCATTTTGCGCATTTTCTTTTGTTACTAAGTCTTCCAATCCTCAATCAGAAACCACGTGTCACGTTCGATGTACAGGAACTATGTAGATATATTTTGTTGTTATTTTCTTTTCAATGTTTTCAGTTTTACGAGTAAAAAAATGGTATGCTTAAAATATTAATATGGCTTATGGGGCCTTCTTGAAAATTTCGATTGCTTTTAATCTATCTTTTTTTTTCTTCTTCTTTTTCATGTTGCCTCTTACACTTGTATTTTCTTTATATACCAAGTGAATATAAGATTATAGAAAAAAAAAAAGAAAGGTAGACGTAACCTTGGGAACTAGAGCTACACATACACACACACGCTCTCTCTTTCTTTTTTTTTTTTTTTTCGCTCCTTCTCTCTTCAACATAGTGTTATTTCCCATCAAAAAAAAAAAAAAAAAAAAAAAAAACAATCCTCAAAATAAGAAAAAAAGAAAAAAAAAGAAGAGGAGAGTCAATAGAAAGGATTTATTTTATAAATCAGAGGGGTGTGTAGGGAAACAATGAATTACGCAACGGTACTTGGTGGACCGTTTTCATGTAACGCTCCTGGCAATAATAATAATAACGATCAATATTCCCGTTTGGGATATGCAACTGATATAACAGGACAACATTCTCAAATTATGCAACATCCGTCATTAAATCAAGCTCCCGGACAAGCTTTGAATGTATATCCACAGTTTTCACAACCCACGTCAATGAAAGACCCTAGAATGAATATTAATATAGGAAGTAAACTTTTCGTTGGCCAGGTTCCTGCCATGACTACTGAAGAACAATTACGCCCAGTGTTTGAACCGTATGGGAAGCTCTTAGAAGTAAAAATAATGCGTGATACTGTAGGACGTTCTAAAGGAAGCGCATGGGTTCGCTACGAAACCAATGAAATGGCTGTAAATGCTATTAATGCTCTTCATGAAAAACATACAGTTCCTCCTCAGACTAATCCATTACGTGTGCAATTTGCTACTCCTAACAGCGCAAAACACCAACAACAACAACAGGGAAAATATCCCCTCGGAATGAGAGGTCCAGCGAACCCATACAATTTTGGGGACCCAATGAGTAGCTCTGCAAAGCAACCTGGAATAGTTATGTTTCCACAAGGTACTTCACCAAGCATTATTTCCCCTATTGATCCAACTAGTGGGGCTCAGTACATGACTCAACCTTTTCCTGGTTCCATGGATCCTGCTCACATGATGACAGGACCATATACATCAAATTTAAGTCGTTTTGATAACGTCAATTTTCCAGATAACAGGCGAGAGGTGTACATTTCTCCACAACCACAGACCACGGCGACACAAGTGTATCAGCAG
Organism: Trypanosoma theileri; assembly: GCF_002087225.1. Taxonomy (NCBI): domain Eukaryota; phylum Euglenozoa; class Kinetoplastea; order Trypanosomatida; family Trypanosomatidae; genus Trypanosoma; species Trypanosoma theileri. Next base: position 778,274 of record NW_021639845.1, read on the forward strand.
CAGAGAATTGGCTTTTCGCCAACCCCTGTCAGTCCTAACACTATCTATAATCAACAACCTTCCTTACCGCATGCATCAACCCGCAGTAATAGCGACAGTAAAAATGGTGGTGGTAGTGGTGCTTACTTGGGATCGTTCGATGCAAAACATGGGGTATGTGACTCCAATAATAACGACATTCAAACTATGGGAAATGATTTACCTGCATCTCTTGATCCTGGAGTTGCAATTTGGGAGTATCGGAACAACAATGATACACAGGGGCAGGAACAACGCGAACCAAGTACGCAAGTAAGAACGAGCGAAAGAAAAAACGAATGATAGCAATAAAAGAGAACCCCTACTGTTTGAGTGAGGATAGATAGAATTGCTAATGTTTTGACCTTTTATTTTTAATTCTTTTTTTTATTTTCTCAGGTATAATATGGACGTTTTCAGTAGGGTTTTGGGAAGGAGAATAGGTGGATCTGTCTGAGGAGTGCTATTAAAAACATATGCAGAGATTTTTTTTCTCTTTGATATCGTTAAAGATCTCGCATGATTTAGCAAGGGGTGGGATCAAGAAGTCTTTTTTGGATAGGTATGATTTCACCATCTTCATACGGGGTCCAGATCCCCTATCTTTGAACCAACATGATGAAAGAGTCGAAGAAAAAAAAAAGAGATGAAAGGCAAGAAAAAACGCAAAAAAGAGATGTGACCTGTTTGTGCCGCATGGGATGTATGACTGTAAGAAAACGTATATATATATATATATATATATATATATAAAGAAAGATGAATAGAGCTCTCACTTTTTTATTTCCAGAGCATTCTCTTATTTTCACTTTCTTCCATTCCCCTGTATTCTGAGAGAATGGAGTCTAGTTCTTTGACCACTTAAGAATGTGTAAATGTGAGTCTGTCTGCTGATTGGGTGTTTTTTAATTCTTTACTTCATTTTTTTTTTCCATTTTACTGCTTCTGGACATGTCTTTCTTTGTGTTTGTTTTTTTCTCCTCCTTTTGTGTTTTTGTTGTGCTAACCAAAACGTCATTGATCGCATATTGGACTGAAAAACGGAGGTGAAAGAGGAAAGGCGGGGATAAAAGTCGAAAAAGTCCTTCATATGGGATGTGAAGAACAGCATAGAAAAACAATCTAAAGGAATAAAAAACACTATTTCATGGTTCACATTTGTTTTTCATTATTTTGCTTGTTTTATTCATCTATATATTTGTTTTTTTTTACTGAATTCCTTCGTTTTTTTTTTTTCGGTTTTGTTTACTTGTGATATCTTTTTATTTGTGGTATGCTTTTTTTGCTCGGTTTGACGACGATAGTAATCGTTTAGCTGGGGTCATGAATGCATTATAGCTGGTGATTCTGATTATGGAAAGCAGTATGGTTCACAGGGAATTACAGAATAACTACAAAAAGAAGAGAGACATAATAGGATGCTTGTATATCGAAAGGAAGAAAGAGAAGAAACAAAAAAAAAAATAACGATACCCTCTGTATTTGCGTCTCTAAATGTGTGCGTGTGTCTCACATAGCGATTCATAGACATCCGAGTTACCAGGAGGATGTTAAAGCTATTATGCATACTTTTTTTTTTTTAATGCCTTTACTCTTTTTTTTTTGCGTGGTATTTACTCTTGCCGCAGGAGTGAGAATGGCGTACTTTTGAGGGCCTTTTTTTCTTCTTCTGCTTTACGTCATTATTGCAGTCCGAGCATATACCCTTGGACATGTATGACTCATATTTTACTCCTATTTTTCTGATTAGTATTGTTTTATTGTTATTCATTTTTTTTTTTTCTCCCATCTGTTGTTTGCTGCCTTTTCTTTGACCAATTCTTTTTTATTCCCAAGCTTGATTTCCCACTGATTTCTTATATTTTTTTTTTAATGCTTTTGCAGTAGATAGAACCCTTTCCTCTTTTTGCGATTACTCATGGTTCTACGTCTTGTGCTCAGCATGCTGACTGATTCTGCATTTGGGATTTATATGGAAGCAAGGGTGAGAAAGGAGTGATTGAAAGAGTGAAAAAAAAAATGTGAGAAAAAAAAGCTGGATATGTGAAAATAAAAAACGAAGGAAAGGAAATTGGAGACGATGAGAAAGCTAGATGAAAGAATAACACCATTGTTGATAGCTGAAGAGCCAGACAACACAGGAAGAAAAAGGAATTTTGTACAGAAATTGTGTTTTTTCTTTTCACTTGCTTTTTCTTTCTTTTTCACTTGCCTTTTCTTTCTTTTCAAATTTTTTTTTTTTTTTTTTT
>NW_021639845.1:780570-789445 GCF_002087225.1 Trypanosoma theileri
CCAGTTTCGGCCCCGATTTGATCTTCTTTCTCACGTTGCATCTCCTAGTTGGAGGTTGCTGTTGCTGTTGCGGATGTTGCCGTCGTTATTGTTGGCGAACAGTGCTGCTATGGGTTTGATAGTGGTTAGAGGGAAGGTATTAATAGTGGTTGTGTTGTTGTTCATTTTTTTTTTTTTCCTCTCGTGCTCTTGACAGTTTGTTCTAATGGCGTTCTAAATGAGCGCGGAGTGGCTCTTTTTTTTTCTTTTGTGGTTTTGTTTTGTTTCGGTTTTAAAACGTGTAGTTTATATGAATCTCTTTTGCTTGTTTTCTTCTTTTCTTTTTTTTTTTTTCTGTACTTTGGTTGGCTCCACAAAACCCTGTCTTTACATATATTTCCTTTACGTATATGTTGGTTTCTAGCTGTTGTGTGGACATCTGCGTACTTATTTTGGGGGAGTGGGTTTGTGGGAAAACAAGGAAAAGAGCGAGAAATACAACAATAATAGCAATAACAACATCAACATCAGGTAAGAAAAAAAGAAACAAAAGAATGTCAACTGTGAGTCGTACAACAGCCATTAAAATTGTGCTTTGCGGTCCCAGTAATGCCGGAAAGACTTCCATAACGAAACGATTTATAACTGACTCATTTGATGAATTTCAAGATACAACAGTCGGATCGGCTTTTTTCTCCAAACAGTTATACTCAAAAGAACACAACACAAATGTTCGAGTTGAAGTGTGGGACACGGCTGGTCAAGAAAAGTACCGCGCGATGGCCCCAATGTACTTTCGCCACGCTGCTGGAGCTTTATTAGTTTTTGACGAAACATCATTGGACTCTTTTAAAGAACTTGAAACTGTCTGGTTACCGGAACTTTTACCACATATGAACAATAATACAGAGTTTATTGTGGTTTGTGGGAATAAATGCGATGCTGTTGTGAGTGATGATCAGCGGGAGAGTGTGCGTCAAGCAGAGGAGGTATGCCGTATGAAAGGCATGACATTCTTTGATACTTCTGCAAAGAAGGGACAGAATGTACATGAGGCGTTTCAAGGTCTGGTGGATCGTATACTCTCAAAACGTGAGAAGGAAGCCGCGGCGAGTGGTGCTGAAGAAAATAAAGCTGATGGACGTGGTAAAGGTGCAAACGCCAGAAGATTAGCAAACGATAAAAATAACAATGAAAACAGTACAAAAAGTCGATGTTGCTGAATATGATGGAAACGTATTTTTGGTGTCCTATTTTCTATTATTAGGAGATGAGAGAATAGAACTACGCGATGCCTTAACTTTTGAATGTGTCGTGGTTTATGCTGCTTTTTATTATTATTATTATTGTTATTTTTATTTTTATTGAGATTGCTTTCTTCATAACTGAAACAGTATCATTTTATTTATTTTTATTTACTTGTTTATGTTTCCTTGTACTTTAACGAAATGCTGTTGCTCTCTTTGACTGTAATGAGCTATGTCGACTGTAATCATTTTTTTATTGCTACTGCAAATATCGATAAAAACATCTTGTTTCGGATATATCTTTCTTGTTGTTTCTCCTTCTATTCTTTTGTTGTGGTTTGATTTTCTTTTTTTCTTTTTTTTTTTTTCTTTTTTTTTTTTCTTTTAGGCTCTTTTTGGAGAATAGATAACGAACGATCAAAACTCCAGCATCAAGTGAAAACAAAAGAAGAGCGAGAACTAGTAGGAAATCATATATCTGACGTTTTATCTGTTTATCTAACTTTTTCTTTATATATATATATCTACATACATACTTGAACACATACATACACCCTTACGTATATATAATCAGGCCGGCAGAATCATTTTTACTGAACAGAGCCACTCAAGTTTGTATTGTGTGTCTAGTATGAGTTTTAACTTGGATGATCTCTTTGACACCCGGCCCCGCCAGCAGCAGGTGGCCACTCCCGCCTACGCACCCCCACCGCCTCCAAGTGATCCCCCACCACCGCCTATGATACAACAGGATCCATTCGGAGTTCACATGACTGCACCTCCACCGCCTCCACCGCCCCCACCACCACCTCCTCCTCCGTTTGAAACTGCAGTTCCTACTGTTCCTTCTGTTCCTGTTGGTTTTGCTGCACCTCCTGTTACTACTACAGGTGGTATTGGACCTATTACTACTACTTCTACTACTGCTCCTGTTGCTGTGCCTAATCCTATGCATCCTCAGATGGTTTATGCATCTCTAAATGTACCACAACCGACCAACCCCAATGTGTATGCCGTACCACCTGGACCAGCTCCGTTACAGACAACGTACATTACTCCTCCACCAACTACTGGAACTAGTTATACTCCTTCAAATCAAACTGCAGCAATGGGAATGGCTATGCCTCTTGGTGTTCCAAACGGTACAACTGCAGCCTATGTTTCTCCTCAAGTTGTTTCTCCTCCAGATCCAACATTGAATCAAAATCAGAACCAGAATAACAACGAATCCAAATTTTCACAAGAAGAAGAGGATAGGAAACAACTGGAGAAAATTATCCAACTCCGTAAAGAATTGGAGAAGGAACGAGAACGAGAAAGGAAAAAACGTGAAGAACTTGAAACCTGGGGATGTCCTTCATGCACGTACCGGAACCCTCTTAGTGAAAACCAATGTGAAATGTGCAATTCCAATCGACCTGGCTACAATCCCCCAGCTGACGTTGGTATTTCTCCTTCCACTACTCGTGGCGGAAGTGTACCTTTAACTTCACCACCTACGAAAAGTGTGGCTGTGGTATCTGAACCACCTGGTCCGACAGCATGGATTTGCAGTATTTGTTTGGCACCCAATCCAGCCCAAAATACACGTTGCAAGGTCTGCAATGCTTACCAAAAGAATGGTACCCCTGTTCCTGGTGTTACACCATCTACTACAGTAAAAGCAGCAGGATGGTTGTGTGGTATCTGTGGGGAAAAAAATCACTCACAGAATGTAAGGTGTGAAACTTGTAGCAGTTACCAAAGTAATGGAACACCCATTCTGGATTTTGAACAAGCACCTCCACCACCACGGCAACAACAAGCATCCGTAAATGAAACAGTTCCTACGGCATGGACATGTTCTGTATGCACGTTAGAAAATTCTGTTAATAATGCGGTTTGTGAGGCGTGTCAGAGCGGGCAACGACCGCGTCATCTTGCACCTTCTAAATCTAAAGAACAAAAGAAAAAAGTGGGAGTTAGCGCTCAGGGCAATGACAATGCCCCAAAGAAATGGCCATGCCCGAGTTGCACTTTTAATAATGCACTTGTTTTGGAAAAGTGTGAGATGTGTTCGACTCATCGTCCTTCTCAATACAAACCCCCACCACAGCAATCAACGGCAACAACAAATTCAAAGAGGGATGCCAAGGACTCTGACGACGAGATTCAATGGCAAGACGATGAAGTTGCAACAGAATGTAACAGGTGCCATCTACCATTTAACTTTACCCGACGACGACACCATTGTAGGGCATGTGGATTTGTTTTTTGTGCTATGTGTTCTCCGTATCAACAGGTGTTGAAAAAAAATGGAAAATCGGAACGAGTGTGTGTGAGCTGCTATGAGGCCAACAAGTGATTGGACCTATTGCAGAAACAAGCCAATCAGCAGGAAAAAAAAAAGAAAATAATAAATGAAAATGGGAGTGAAACTTCAAGGTTATCTGATGAAAGTATGGAAATGTAGTTTAGTAGTTTATTGCAAAGTCACTTTCCAATTACCAGGTATTTGTGTTTGTATTTCTGCGAGTGTTTGTATTTTTTTTTTTCTTTTTTTCTTTTTTTTGTGCTTTTGAAACAAATTTCTCCGCACAAGCGTGGTATTTTGTGATCTTACTCGAGCCGCCCTTCATGCAATTCTGGAGATGAGACAGAACGTAAAAAAAAGAAAAAAATGGAAAAGTAAAATAGGGAGCGTATGAGAAACAGGCAAACCCTTGTACAAGGGAAGAAAATGAATAGAAAACAAGAATGTTTCTGGGGGTATCACAGGAACCGTACTTGCTCTTACGTTTTATTCTTTATACAGTAGGAGAATCCACAGTTGTACGTGATTTGATGGTATTTTTGACGAGTGTGATTAATCCCAAATTCTTTTATTTTGGTTGTAAAAATCATGTATTGAAATCTTTGATTGTTTTTATCATTTTTTTTTTCTTCTATTTTCTTTTCTCTTGTTTTCTTTGCCACTATATATATATATTACCTTTAATGTAGCGGTTCTTCTGGCTTTCCACACGGAAACCATAAATTACACACGTACACATTAACCAAGGAGCTACGAGTTTTCTTCGTAGTTTTTCTTAAGGAAACAAAAAAGACTGTGACTGTGTGAAAAGAAAAAAAAAAAAATAAGGCGATGGGATTCTTTGACTCTGACCTCAGCTACCCAACGGTGCGCTCCGAGCGCATGAAGCACAAGCGCCGTCGCTTGGTGCAGGGCCCCAACTCATTCTTCATGGACGTGAAGTGCCCCGGTTGCAACGCTATCACTGTTGTGTACAGCCATGCCACGTCGGAGGTGCAGTGCAACGGCTGCGCCACGAAGTTGTGCCGCCCAACAGGTGGTAAGGCAATGCTGACAACAGGCTGTGGCTTCCGCAAGAAGCCTGATCACTAATCACGGTGGGAGTGAGGAGCTTTGGTATGTATAAGTCTTTTTCGTCATATTTTCTGTTCCACTGAATCGCTTTGAAATTTTTTTTTTTGATCGGTTTAATTTCTCATAATGAAAAAAAAAAAAAGAAAGAACATCTCCCATAAAAACCGTATGACTCATAAATAGAGTTTGGGGTGGATATGAGGAGTGTTTGTAATTTTTTTAAGTTTCGTTTTTTTCTTTTCTATTTCTTCTTATTTTAACCATCATTTTTCAGATCTTTTACTCCCTTTTTTTTTTCTTTTTTGTTTTTTTCGGTAAGTGGAACAGAAAACAGAAGAAACCAAGGGGAAAAAAACCTGAAGAGACTAGGTTACATAGTGGTTTTTTTTTTTTTTTTGCAATGGATGCGAAGGAAGGCTCCTTTGATAATGATTTAATGCTTAAAAGGCTTACAGACCATCTTCGTGAACCACCTGCACTACCCACTGTACCTGTGTATGCCTTACCCGATCAGCCATATCTTGAGGCTACTGTGATGCCACTTCTATTGCGTGGCCTAGAAGAAGTTTCTAAGGCACGACCTGTCGATCCTTTGGCTTTCCTTGCTGCGTACTTGTTGAGCAACAATCCACAAAGGTGTGCACACCCTCTTCTTGGTGAAGATGCACGACGAGTACCATTACAGGAAATAGCTCAACGATCTGCTGATATTATGAGTCGTACATCGCGTACAAATACATCTCAGGTAAAGATGTGAGTACTATTGGCTTCCAACATAGAAGCATATGGAAACAGAAATAAGATGATCCTAGTGGTGTTGGTGATTGTTATAGTTGTGAAAGACTTAAGGGAATCGTCCTTTTTGTTCATGATGTAGAAGAAATATTCTAGTCTCTTGTACCATCTTTTTTTTTTTTCTTCCTGTTTCTTGCTATCAGTGTGTCTACATGTGGTGAAAGAAAGCAATGCAACGCAAAAAAAAAAAAAAGAAAGTTAGATATAATCTGTATACTTCTTTAATGTGAAGTTTTCTCTTAGAGGTTTGGGAACTCTCTATTATTTGTCTCTCTCTCTTGTATACACATCTCTTTTTCTTTTTCTTTTTTCTTTGTTCTATTTTCTTGAGTGGGTGAGTTTAGGTTAAGTAAAGCAAAACAAAAAAAAAAAAAATACTATAATAAATACCGAACACATTTTTTTTTCTTCTCTTTTTCGTTGGGGTGAAGACGGTGAATATTTTGTAGGGAACAATGACAGAGAGCAATAGCGCTGAATACAACCGTGGTTTGCAAGATGCAATGCGCCATCGGTCCCGTACGGAGGATAATTGGCTTCGTGCAAGTCTTGGTCCAGTTCTTTGGTTTGGTGTACCTTTTGCTATTGCATGGGTGTACTTACGTCGACAGGCTCCTCCAGGAGTTACTTCTAACCCTTTTGAGGGTATGATGGAACAAATGATGCCTATAAAGAAACGTCAGTTTCGTGTGGATGTTAAAGGGACCAAGTTCAGTGATGTTATTGGTATCCCTGAGGCGAAGGAAGAGGTTCGTCAATATGTTGATTTTCTCATAGAACCTAATAAGTTTACTCGTTTGGGAGCGAGACTACCAAAAGGGTGTTTACTCACTGGAGAACCTGGTACAGGAAAAACATTACTGGCAAAAGCTGTTGCTGGTGAGGCTGATGTGCCATTCTTCAGTTGCAGTGGTTCAGACTTTATAGAGCTTATGGGAGGAAGTGGACCTAAACGTGTACGAGAATTATTTGAAGAAGCTCGAAGTTCTGCTCCAGCTATTGTATTTATTGATGAAGTTGATGCGATAGGGTCTAGATCAGGAAAACAAGGTGGTTCTGTAAGTAGTGAAGAAAATCGAACCATTAATCAATTATTGGCAGAACTTGATGGATTGAATACCGGTTCTGATGCTATTATTGTTTTTGCTGCCACAAATTTTCAGGATAATATTGATAAAGCCTTGTTACGGGAGGGACGTTTTGACAGGAAAGTAAATGTTGAGATGCCTGATAAAGCAGCAAGAGTTGAAATCTTTAAGCATTATTTGGATCGTGTGGGAACTGGTGATCCAAACGGACGAACGACAGATGATGATGGTAAACCTTTGCCAGTGAATAATGCAATTAGTAATTTGGAGTTGGCAAAGGAAATGGCTGAGTTAACACCTGGTATTTCTCCCGCAACAATCGCAACTGTTGTAAATGAAGCTGCTTTACAGAGTGGTATTCGTGAAAAAAAAATAGTGGAAAAAGAAGCTATTCTTGAAGCAGTTGATAACACATTGGTGGGACGAAAACACCGCAATCGTCAAAGTGACGCATCTCTACGAAGGACAGCTATTCACGAAGTAGGCCACGCGTTGACAGCGTGGATGATGCCTACGGTTAAGCCTGTTCTAAAAATAAGTGTGGTTCCACGTGGCCAAGCACAAGGATTTACTCAACGTGCAGGAAGTGAATTTCATGAGTATCAAACAAATGCTACGCTCTTCGCTGATATGGTTGTAATGCTGGGTGGACGAGCCGCAGAAGAAACTTTGCTTGGTGATCCATCTGCAGGAGCTATGGATGACTTACAACGAGCTACAGATATTGCTCTTAAGCAGATGATGGCCTTTGGTATGGATAGTACCACTGGATTGCTATCCTATCACCCAGAATCAACACAGGCGGGACGTATTTTCGTTAGTTACTCTAACAAATCTCAGCATCTCGCAGAGATGGAGGCAAAAAAACTGGTCTCCCTTGCCCATCAAACGGCATTAGATATTATTAAAGCAAATACTTCAAAAATTGATGTGGTGGTATCAGAACTTGTAGAAAAGAAGGAACTCATGACTGCAGATTTGGAACGTCTATGGGGAAAACGTCCATCATCACCAACCACAGAACAACTTGTGGAAAAGCTAATGAAATTTCAGAAGCAATCCACTGTGAGCTCTACAAAATGATGACGTTTTCATATTTTTCTTTTTGCTCATGATGATAATAATGATGATGATGATCATCATCATCTTGTTTTTGTTGTTTCCTTCTGTTTGACGGTATAGGTTTTTGAGAAGAGGTAGGGTGTGTGTTAGCAGTTGGCATAGTAGAGTAAGGAAGTTTAATGCTCACTTCTGCAGAGATATGTCGGGTTGCATGAAGTCTCAGTGAATCATAGCGGTGCTGTGCACTGATGTATCCACAAAAACACATTATTTCTTATTATTCATTCATCCATTTCTTTTGTTTTTTTTCTCTCTCACTCTCTCTTTTTTTTTTTTTTACCTATTTTTCGACATCCATTTTTGTACTCGTTTGTATCGTTTTTCTGGTTACTCTTATTATTATTATTTTTTTTTTTTTTGTTTGTTCTTTTTTTTTTCATTCCTTTCCTTTCAGGTGCCACTACCAGCAACAACAGCCACGAAGGAAAGCTTTTTTTGTTAAGAGAAGTCTCATAGGAGAAGGAAGCCGAGTGCAGTTTATCACGATCTCTCGCATTTTCTTCGAGTAAAGACTTACAAAAAAAACACACCGTTATCTATTTATACTACAATCTCTAAAAGGAATGTCCAAGATCCCTCCAGCACAGCTGTCAGAGGCCATTCAGGCCGTCCTGAGCACCCGCAAGGAGCGCAAGTTCAAGGAGAGCATTGATCTGCAGGTGAACCTGAAGAACTACGACCCCCAGAAGGACAAGCGTTTCTCCGGCTCTATTCGTCTTCCTCACGTCTGCCGTCCTCGCATGACCGTCTGCCTGCTGTGCGACCTTGTGCACGAGGATATCGCTAAGAAGAACGACGTGCCGACGATGAACCAGGAAGAGCTGAAGAAGCTGAACAAGAACAAGAAGCTCGTGAAGAAGATGTGCAACAAGTATGATGCGTTCTTGTGCTCAGAGTCCATCATCAAGACGGTGCCCCGTCTTGTGGGTCCTCACATGCATCGTGTTGGTAAGTTCCCAACAGTGTGTGCGATGAGCGAGAGTCTGCCTGAGAAGGTGCTTGAGCTTCAGTCCACTGTTAAGTTCCAACTGAAGAAGGTGCTTTGCCTTGGTACATGTGTGGGTCATGTGGAAATGACAGAGGATCAGGTGCGTCAGAACACTGTTATGGCACTCAACTTCCTCGTCTCACTCCTGAAGAAGAACTGGCAGAACCTCAAGTCTGCGTACATCAAGTCCACAATGGGTAAGCCACAACGCATCTACTAGAGATAATTTAATATGTGGGACATATGAGGATGGTAAGTGTTTATTCTTGTTTTTTTTTTTTTTTTTTTT
>NW_021639845.1:789769-804004 GCF_002087225.1 Trypanosoma theileri
TGATAATTTTTTTTTCTTACTTTTGGAACGACAGCTTGCTTTCTTTCTTTTTTTTTTTTATCCAGCCGTAAGTGGCGTATGGACAAAAAAAAAAAAAAAAAAAAAAACACAACAATACGAATGTACTTTTCTGTAGATGACGTGTTCATGTTATTTTCTTTCCATTTGATTTGTTTTTTTTTTCCCTGATTAAGGTGTTGCGCTCACTATCCTAGTGGTGGTTTAGGCGAGGGAGGCCAGAAGAAAGTATCCAAGAGGAATAGTCTCAGTGAGGGTGTGTTATCGTTCCCTCTCATTTCCCCACACCCTACTCTTGCGTACACTTCCTCTCATCACCGTTCCTGATGAGTTTCGGACCTCCGCGGAAGCCAAGAACAACATCAATCACAAGAGGAATAAGAAAAGGAACAACACCAACACCAACACCAACAAGAAAAGATAGAGGAGTTAGAGGGATGGAGGGAATGGTCCGCACACCATCACGTGAGGCGGTGCAGCGGCAATTAGGGCGTTACGTTCGGGATATTCACCGTCGACAGCCGCCACTCGCCCCACACGGAGAGCGTAATTTTACGGGAAATAAAAGACGTTCCACTGGGAATAGTAACACTGTATTGTCATCATCATTATCATCATCATACACTAGGGTCAATAAAGGACATATCAGTACAATGGGACAGCAAGGTGTTAGGAGAAATATGAGAGAGGAGTATGTAACGGATTCCTTTCCCACTGCTGCTTTTACGAAAGAAACACCAAAACATGGTGATACTACGCAAGTACAGGGTGACGATGCTGACGAGGAGCGTGTTAGTAACCCATACATACAATCCGTATTGAGAGGTACAGAGCAACGATGGGTGCCACCATCCCTTTCAGAATCTCCTTTTGATTATAAAAGTCGCAGTCAAAGTCTACAAGAATACGCTGGAAAACACGCATCATATCTTACTCGTCAGGATTTGTTGCGTGAATGGAAGAAAAAAATGATGCGAAGTCCTGATTCCGATGAGAAACGAATGTTATGGTACCTTGGTGCTGCCGATGATGATAAAGAAAAAGATCAAGAATCATATACTGAGAAAAAATCTTCTCTTCCTTTAGGTGACATAAATAAAAAAGACCAGGCAAATACATTATCAGGACAAACTGGTTTAGGATCAACATTTGTAGATCCTATTATATCACCTATGAAATCAGATGGCAATGTTGAAACATTACATAATGAAAGGTCTTCCTTGAAACCAAAGGAGTTCAAACATAGATTTCACGATTCAAAAAAGTTAAATGTAGAAAAAAAAGATTTTATTTCACGAGATGATGACCACTTTGAAGATGCTCGAGCTTACCTTTATGCATCTTCAACTGTATCAAAGTCACTGTTAAATAATGCAGAAAGTAAAAGATTATTTAAAGGGGATACCTCAGTATCTTCCTATAATAGGCCTACCTCATCCTTTTATGTTTCTCATCCCTCTGGGGTACAGTATTCAGAGGTAAAAGTAGAATATTGCGGTGGTACTGTAGCAACTGCACCTGATAACAGAGAATTGCATTCCCAATGTAAAGAAACTCCTAGAAGCTCAACTGTTTTTACCTCTTTTATTAATAATAATATTGACAACAATGTTGCAAATTACCTTATATCAAAAGAGGCAGAATTGGAGGATGCATTTGGAACTGTCTGGTTGGTGGAGGCGCATCAAGCGAAACGTATGATTGATACTAACGCTAATAATGCGACGTCGATCACAACAGCGACCATGGATTCTCCGCAAGGAAAAGTTTTTTCTCAGCTAATAAAAAACTTTCAAAATCGTATATGAGAGGGAAGAAAGCAGGAGGAAAACCATTCTCTGCGTCCTCTTTAACTACTACGAATACGAACTATTTATTTTTTTTTTCTTTTTTTCAGACACTGAAGAAAGAGAAGTAGTTTTTCCTATTACGGCATTAAATCGCAGATTTGTGCGAGTGACTTTATGGTTTTTTGTTTTTGTTTTTCTTCTAGATGAAAGCATCAGCCTTCGATGCTTCTCAACTATATATATATAATCCCATTCCATTTATCACTGATAAATACAACATGATATAATTTTTTTTACTCTTATTTTACTTGCTTTTACTCAGTGATTAAGTGAAACCCAGTTAGGATATCAAGTCAAGGTAAAAAAAAAAAGAAAAAAGTTTTTCATAGTTATCTTACGGCAAATACTTACCAAAAGAAGTAAAAAAATAAGAAATATTGTTTTTGAAGGAATACCACCACTAACTATTCTTTAAATATGGTATCAACAGCTCGTCTAGGAGATTATGTGCTCGGTAAAAAAATTGGATCAGGTAACTTCTCCACAGTAAGACAAGCGACGGATGAAAAAGGACGCAAATGGGCGATTAAGATAATTGACAAAACCCGTCTTAAAAAAGAAAATATGGAAGATCAAATGAGACGTGAGGTCGCTATCATGCGCTCACTAAGACATGATAATGTGATTGAACTCCATGATGTATTAGAGTCCAAAAATCACTATTACCTTGTACTAGAGTTTGTCCCTGGAGGTGAACTCTTCGATAAAATTGTTGCGGCCAAACGTTTTGATGAATCTACAGCTAGACAGTATTTCCATCAACTTATTGCTGGAATTCACTATTGCCACAGTAAGGGATTTGCCCATCGTGATTTAAAACCTGAGAATTTATTGTTGGATTCTAATGGTACATTGAAGATATCTGATTTTGGACTGAGTAATCGACAGCAAGATTATCTTCTGCAGACGGTGTGTGGGACCCCTAATTATGTGGCACCGGAAGTTCTAATGGAACGAGGTTACAACGGTCTCTCTGCGGATATTTGGAGTTGTGGTGTGGTACTATACGTAATGCTTGCGGGACGACTTCCATTTGAAGATCGTAATATGAATGCCTTACTTGGGAAGATTGAGCGTGGTGAATATCATAAGATTAGGCACGTTTCAGAAGCAGCAAGCAACTTGATTGATCGTATGTTAACAGTGGACCCTAAAAAACGCATTGCCGTAGAAGGTATTATTGCCCATCCGTGGTTTGCTGTGGGGTGGGACCCTAAACGTTTGGGTGACATTGCGTAATGGATTGCAGGATTTTAACGAATGCTTATATTATATTATTGTGATCTTGAGTAATGGGAGATAAAATATTTGCTAATTGATATATATTGGGGGAGATTTCTTATGATTCTTACATAAAGAGGTTTCATATGAGATGTGGAAACCAAATTTCCCTTTGGTTTTCGTTGATGATCTTCCCTGTAAGTATTAGCTGAATGAATCTCAAGGAGGGCAGTATGGAGGGGAATGCACTGGAGAAATATTCTTCTAGAGACATATTGCTTTATAAAGAATGTGACATGAAACTGAATAGATGACGAATGATTGTCTATTTCATATATTTATGTGCTTTAAGTTTCACAGGAACATTTTTTGTGTTTCTTCATTGTTCTTATTCACCCTTCTTTTGTTTGCTGATTACATCGGAGATTCTCCTACCCCTCTTTCTTTTTTTTTTTTTTTTTTTTTTTTTTTTTTTTTTTTTTTTTTGCTTTTATGCATGTAATGTGCCTATCTCTGAGACCCTCCCTTCTTTTTTTTTTAGGTGTTTTAACATTGTTCTTTCGCTGCTCCCTTCTGACTTTTTTTTTGTGATCAGTTAATCGTAACATTCTTGTGAATCTTTCAATAGCAAAAGGCATATTATTGTGAATGAGGAATGCTACCTTATGGAATTTGAAAAGAGTTGCTTGAATATGTTTACCCTGTTTTTCTTCTTTTTTTTAATTCTTTTTTCTCTGTGACCTGTTTATGATTAAATTTACTTTTTATTAATATGTACGTCGTCTTACCTTGCTCCCAGAAAAACACAGGGAAGCTTTAGTTGGTGAGACCTAAAGAAGGTGAAAAGAAAAACAAATCTTTCAAGTGCCACAAAAAGGAATAATAAAGCACAAAACAAGGAACCACGTAAGAAGGTATAAAGAAGGAGGGGAAAAAGAAAATGAATGTAGGAGATTATGTGCTCGGTAAAAAAATTGGATCAGGTAACTTCTCCACAGTAAGACAAGCGACGGATGAAAATGGGCGCGAATGGGCGATTAAGATAATTGACAAAACCCGTCTTAAAAAAGAAAATATGGAAGATCAAATGTTGCGTGAGGTCGCTATCATGCGCTCACTAAGACATGATAATGTGATTGAACTCCATGATGTATTAGAGTCCAAAAATCACTATTACCTTGTGCTAGAGTTTGTCCCTGGAGGTGAACTCTTCGATAAAATTGTTGCGGCCAAACGTTTTGATGAACCTACTGCTAGGTACTACTTTCATCAACTTATTGCTGGAATTAACTATTGCCACAGTATGGGGTTTGCCCATCGTGATTTAAAACCTGAGAATTTATTGTTGGATTCTAATGGTACATTGAAGATATCTGATTTTGGACTGAGTAATCGACAGCAAGATTATCTTCTGCAGACGGTGTGCGGGACCCCAAATTATGTGGCACCGGAAGTTCTAATGGAGCGAGGTTATGATGGCCCATCTGCGGATATTTGGAGTTGTGGTGTGGTACTATACGTAATGCTTGCGGGACGACTTCCATTTGAAGATCCTAACTTGAATGCCTTACTTGGGAAGATTGAGCGTGGTGAATATCATAAGATTAGGCACATTTCAGAAGCAGCGAGCAACTTGATTGATCGTATGTTAATAGTGGATCCCCAAAATCGCATCACCATTGAAGGTATTTTTGCCCATCCGTGGTTTGCTGCAGGGTGGGATAATTAGGCTCTTTAATGAGAACTGGTGGTATGATTTGAGTGTTGGATGTTTTTTTTTTCTTTGTTTTTATTTTTTTATGTGTATATGTTTGTTTCTATTAATGTCTAAATATCATGTGTTATTTTCAGTGTTGTATTTGTGTGAATATTATGGTTTAGGAGTTTACAAGCATTAAAAAAATTTTTTTTTTGTTTCTTCTCTGAGTCGTAATATAGAGAAGTGCATCTGTCATTGTCGTTGTGTTTTATTTTAATCAATTACTACCTTTCCTATTGTGGGTGAAGTACTGACTTCTTCCTTGATTTACACTCACCTTCTACATCGTGCTGACGTTGTGTATCTCAATAAAAAGTAAAAGAGATAATGGATACCACTGTTTTCTCTCTCTCTCTCTCTCTATATATATATATATATATATATATATTTTAAAAAGGGGAGTTGTGTGACAGTTGTGTAGAATTTTTTTTTTTTTTTCCTTCTGTTACCCTCTCAGTATAGAGCTAACATTCTATGAAGCATGAGTATCCAGCTGTAAAGGATAAGTTGCAGCATCTCATTTTTTTCCCCTCAGAAGACCTTATCCATTGTGTTAAATGATTCATTTCAAGGAATTCTGATATTTGGTACATTTTATTATATATCTATGTATATAGTGACGTTTGTGTGTCCTTTATTCCTATTCCTCTTTCTTTGTTTCTTCGTTTTCTTTTCCATTTTTTTTTTTTTTTCTTCTGCCTTTGTAATGAGTTTCTTGTTTTGTGTAGATTATATAGGATAGTTTTCCATTTTTGTTTTTGTGTTTATTTTTGTAGTGTTTTCCTTTTTTTTTTGTTTTTGTAAAAAAGGAAAAAAAAAAATTTTGTTTATTATTTATTTGCTTTTCTGCTTTAAATAACGATTCTTGCACGTGTGAAATTAAATGACGTCTTATCTGGCTACGGCGGCGGAGTGGACGGATCCTTCACTCAACGCACAGTCATCCCCCACGCTGTTGGTTGCGCTTGCATGGAGTTCCTCACAGATCATGAACCGTATTTACACACTTGAGCGGGAGTCGTATCAGCAACAGAGAGAACAGCAGGAGCGGGAAAAAGAAAGGGGAGAGCGGGGGGTGATGGTTAAAGCGCGAAGTGGCTATCCTTCACTGAAGGTACTGTTTCAATTACCTTTAACGACAAAGGTGGATATTGGGGTGGAAGAGGTATACCCAGCAAAACAAGATCCATTATGTTGTCCGGATGTGATTAACAAGATGGCAAACTCTCAAATGCTTGGCACAGAGACATATACGGCTATTAATGAAGTGGTAAACCTTGCAAATCAATGCCTGTTAGAAGCCCGTACCCTCTTGCACAGTACATCAACTTTAGGAGGTGATTGTATCTCAGCAGTGAATCTAGCTAGTGATGACCCGGATGGGGGTGCTCAGAACTCTTCTTCTAGTGGTATAGATACAAGCAGAACTACTATAAGTATGCATTGTTGTGAGTTTCATGCTTCTTCAGGAAATATAGAGTGTTTTAGACGTCATGCAGGTGTTGTTTATAGCAGTGAAGATGGTACAGGTATTCATAGTGGTGATGCTCGTCAACGTATTGGTCTCCACAGCAGAAGAAGTAATGTTGGGAAACTTCAATATGCACAGACGATTCTTCGTTATATTACTGGAACTGCCTTTTCATGTCCTTGTAAACCATTAGCAAAGGCTCTTCAGTTTGTTATTGCACGGCAATTAGAACAATCCCCACGATTTTTTGAATCCTGTGGCAGTATCCTAAAATGTTTCTCACCTGTTGATGATACTATTACCTTAGTTACATCTACAGTTACAAAAAGAACAAGGATAGGAGAAAAAAATGTAGAAAAAGAAGCAAAAGATGATAATGATAATAATAATAATAATAATAATAATAATAATAATAATGATAATGATGGAGAAGAAGAGGGAGTGGAAGATACAAATAAGAAAGAAAAGAATATAGTAGAAACTTATCTTTACGTTGTAAATGGAGTTCCTGTGACCTCTACCTTGACAGAAGCTCTGTCATCTCATAATTTATCTACCCCAACAGTAGAGACAAAGTGGTATATATATCCCTCACAAGCATCTGCATTACCAAGTCTTGTACGTTTACTCTCTGGAGAACCATGTGAGGAGTTACATGTATTAGAGGAACTTGAATACGCAGAAGAACCACCAGCATCACCTGTACCAATTATGCCACTTAGTCGTCGACGCGGTGGTGGTCTTTCACGTAATCGAATGTCCCGTAGTAGTAGTACTGTAGAAAAGGAACAATCAGGAGTAGATGAAAGTACAGGAGATGATGCAGGAGAACAACCTTCATTATGGGATGCTCTTTGTAATAATACGTTAATCATCTCTCGCTCAGTTTCTGCTGTTCGACTAGATATGCTATATCACATTTTTATGGATATGGGGGAAATTCCACATTATTATAATATTCTTTCCCTTTGTCCAGAACTCCTTCAGGCTCATCATAAAGCGTTTCATTATATATTTTTTGAAGAAGGTCCACTACCTATTTGTGAACGTTTAATGGTAGCTATTATGGTAGCCAGTCGCCAAAAATGTGAATACCTTTTTTGTCGTTTTGCAGCTTTACTTGTGCGTTTTGCAGAAAAATTGCATTCCACGGATACTGCAGCCGATTCTTGGTTATTACAAGGTCCACCACCAAAGTTACAGGCACTTCAACGATTTATAGCTATAGCAACACATATTCCTTGGCAAATGACGGTGGATGAAATTCGTGCTACTGAAAACGCTGGGTGGAGTATACCTGGACTTATTCAGGTTTCATGTATTGTGGCAGAAACACTCTCACTCTGTAGTTTTGTTATGGGATTATTTGTTCCAAATGAGATGTGGACATGCATAACACTTCCTGACTCAATAGTAAAATCTCTCTCCTCTTGCCCTAGAATGGGTGGTGAACACACCCACCAAAGTGGGATAGACTTTACACGATATACAGGCGTGGATGATATAGTAACAGAAAACCGTATTAAAGGTTCTTCTGGTAATGCTTTTGTATTGTGGAGTGGTACCTTTAGCTGGCAAGAACATGGTGATACATTTATGGAACAATACTATCCAGGGGCGGCAGCACTTATTAATACGGAACTAGATGCTTTTTCTGTCGTACTTCGTCAGTTAAATCATTCTGATTGTGTTGGATTTACGACTCCTGAGTATTCACCATTGTATGCCTTTGGACTTCTTAGATTATATGTCCAAAATATAATTGGTTTTATGGCTGATGATTACCCATACTCTAGTATCAACAAAGTACTTCGTCGTCCTGCTAAGTTGATTGCCCAAAGCTGTACAATGCGCCCTGAAACTATGTCATCTTCTCAAATACGTCTTTGGGTTCAAGTAGGTGCGGAATCTGTTGGAACTTCTGGTGATGTAAAGTCGCCACGACAGACCACAGGAGAGAGTGTAGAAAAACAACAACAACAACAACAACAACCACCACAACAACAACATCAGGTTGACCAAGGCATAAAAGAGCAGAAGCAACAATTGATTGAATCACTCACTTCTCATCGAGCTCCATTTAAATTAACCATTCCCGGTGGTTTTTCTAAGCGACGTGAAGAACCCCAAGAGGATGTTGTAGAAACAGCATTACATCTTCATGAAGAACGGTTGATATTTCTTCTTGTACTATCTACAATGGAAGCACGTAAAGAAGGATTATTGGCTCTTCTTCTTCATCCGATGTGGGTGTTGCTAAACAACATGTAAGTGATTATACATATCTTGTGAATAGAGCTAGTTGTAATTATTAAAACTATTTATTTATTCATTTCTTTCTTTTTTTTTTTTGTGGAGGCTCAGTTCCTGCATTTTGTAGATAAAGGAGATGGATTTATATATATATTATTTCCATATTTTTTTTTTTTTATCTCTTTATCTTGGTGTTTTTCTTCTTGTATGATGCTGTTCACAAGTTCTCTTACTGTGTTTGTTTTTGGTATGATATGTGTGAATCTTGGTGTTTAATTTTTGGTCCTCTCAAGGTAGTGTTTGATTATGATGAATGTGTTTTTTTTTTTTTTTTGGAGAATTAATCAATGTGCGTGTTCAGCAAATTTATCACCACGCAATTGTTCTTTTTTTGTTAACTTTTATTTTTAAGTCTTTTTGTTTTCTTCTTCTTGTGATTTCTTTTGGCGAGGTGTGTTTTGCATGTTTTGCCACATTACAAGTTTTTTTTTTTATTTTATTTCTCTTCATTTATAGTGGGGGATGCTAACTCTTTATCTTTAGTTTCTCTCTCTCTCTCTCTCTCTCTCTCTGTATATATATATATATATATGTATGTGTCTGTGTGTGTTGGGATTTATCCCCTCCCCTTGTTCTCTGTGTCACCTGACGTGTGTCCATTAACGCAATATTATGACGGCAGAATTATTACTATTATTTATTATCATTGTTGTTATTGTTATTAGTATTAATGTTGTTATTGTTGTGATGATGATGATTATTATTGTTATTAGTGGTCCCAAAGAGATTGGGATGAACTAGGTAAGCCAAGGTGTAATAAAAAAAAAAATGTTTTTCTTTCCTTTCTACATCCTTGTATATGCCCTTGCTTTCTTTTCTTTTTCTTTCTTTGGTCTGTGGTGGAGAAGCTAGGGAAGAAAGCGTCTACAAGTATTTGAAGCGCGATTCGCCACTAGTTAAAAAAGGGAAACGAAAAAAGAAACGTAAGTAAATTGAGAAGGGAATTCTAAAAAAGAAAAACAAGAAGAAAGAAAAGTAGTGCGTGTACGTTTCTGCGTGCGTGCTTGAGTCTGTGTGTTTGTGTGCCTGTGTGAACATTGATTGAGGAAAAGGCATAACGCGCAGTTAAAGCAATAGGACACTCCCCTCACTTACTTACTCACCTGATCGCCCAGAGAAGCATCGAAAGAAAGAGAAGGGAGAGAAGGTAAACGGAAAAAAAAAAGAAAAAACCCATACAACTACCAGGCGGAAGTGAGAAAAGGTAAACGGACTGCAGTTAACATCATAGGGGGAAAGTTGACACGTGGGGAACAACAAACAAAAAAGAAAGAAGTAGTATTAAAAACAGAGGAATAACAACAACAACAATAACAACAACAAAAAAAGAAGCGAGACAGTTGCGTGCAGACCTCATTGAGAACTGTATTTGCATCTTCTTTCGTTCTTTCTTATTATTATTGTTATTATTGTTTAATCCTCTTTTTTTTTTTGGGCCTTATTCTTTAATACCAACCTTTTTTTTTCGGTTTCTCTCGTTTTGTGTGAGTGTTCCGCTTTCCTTTAACCTCCATCCCTGTCGCTATTGTGAATAGGGTAACAACAGGTCCTGTTTTGGGTTGAGTGCGAATACATAAACGGTCCAACAGAAGAAACTGAAAAGAAAGTGTAAAGAGTGAAAAGAGTAAAGAAGAAGAAATAAAGGAAAAGAAAAAAAGTAGGGTGGTGATTCGTGACTGTTGAAAGATCAGGATAAACCATCGTTAAAGCAAGAGTTCTCTTTTTTTTTTTTTTTATTTTGTTCCTCCACGACCATCTGTCGTCACGTCTATTGTTTTTATTTGTGGTCTCTTACCTGTTTAAAAACCGTTGAACAATCGATCGAGTCTTTTTAATACGACTATAAAGAATACGTGGAAAAAAAAAAGAGGACAGAAGAGGAATATAACAAAAAAAAAAAAAAAGGAGGCAAAAGAAAGAAAAAAGAAAAAAAAAACGAGTGGCACCATTACTATAACCAGGAAAACAAAAGAGAGAGATAAATAAACTATAAAAGAAGAAAAAAAAGAAAAGAACTCCTTCATTTTTTTTTTTCTATTTGCTATCATGGACGACATGGGTACAAAGGATCCTGGAGAGGACTTCATCTTCAATGAATACGCCATCGATGACACACTTGATCCTCTTAATCGTCTGCTAAACTACCACACTTCTGGATTTTCGCTGCAGCGTGAGTTTTTACTTCGTGAAGTCGTTGAAACGGTGAAGTTCGCTGGATTTGAACAAAGCGCTAATTTGATTGTTCCAATATTAAGCGGGTTTACTTCCGATTGTGAGCCTTTGGTACGACGAATGTTGGTGCAACAACTTCCAGAGGTGGCTCAATATTTTGTTGAAGAAGGCGGTGATGCTGGTTACGAGTTTTTACTGAGCAAATTTCTTCCCATTGGGTTTGAGCTTCTAGTAGACAAGAACGTTGAGGTTGCCTCCTCTGCCTTGGTGTCCTTGAAGAAACTTGCAGAACTTGTAAAACCAGAACATGTTCAGGGGCATTTACTAAGTGTTGTTGTAATGTTAGCCCATGATGAGCGAGCAGAGGATTATCGAGTGGTAGCCGCTCAACTTTTTAATAATTTGGCATCTATATTTGGTAAAAACTGTTGTGTAAACAATGTCCTACCAGAATTAGAATTGTTGGCAAATGATAGCAACTTCTCTGTCCGTAAGGCTGTTGGAGCAAATTTGGGGGATATATGTGCCGTGGTTCAACAGGATACAGCAGAAAATGCTGTACTCCCTATTTATCTTAATTTATGTAATGATGAGATTTGGGGCGTTCGTAAAGAGTGTGCTGAGAATATTGAAAAAGTTTCACTTGGTATTGGTCCTGAAGCACGAGTGAATAAACTTGTGCCAGTTTATCTTCCTCTACTGGAAGATACTTCACGCTGGGTACGTAATAGTGCTTATGAATTTTTAGGAAAGTTTTTCCACACCCTGCGTAATTGTGATCTCAGTCCTGAGTTATTAAAATTATATACAGATATGGCATTTCAGTCTGAGAGTGGAAATGTGGATTACAGTGAGCCATGTGCGTTTTCATTTCCTGCTGTTGTAGAAGTGGTAGGAAAAGAACGATGGAATGAGGCTGGAGATGCATATGCCACGTTACTTAAGGATGTTAAGTGGAAAGTGCGTAAATCCCTTGCACACTCTCTACATGAGTTTGCCCTCATATTAGGCCAGGAAATTGCCGAGGCACACCTTGTGACCGCCTTTGAATTACTATTGCGTGACTTGGACGAGGTTCGATTGGGTGTTGTTCTCCACGCGGATGTCTTCCTTGGCGTTCTCAGTCAGGCGAAGCGTGAGCGGCTGGTCCCACTCCTCTGCCACGTCCCTTTAGAAAGCGAGAACTGGCGGCTGCGCAATGTCGTCGCGCAGCGCATTGGCGAAGTGGGCGTCCTGCTCGACCCCGCGACCAGCACGGCGCTCGGCACCGTCATCACGCTGGTGGTGCGGCTGCTGGACGACAGCGTGATGGAAGTCCGCCGCTCGACGTACCGCTCCGCCGCGCTGCTGCTCCGCCATCTTGCCGCCGCCGGCCGCGAGAACACATGCGGCGGATACGCCCAGACGTTAGTGCAGGTGGCGGAGCGGCACAACTTCCGCGGCCGGCTGATGTTCGCGTATCTGGCGGAGGAAGTCGCCCGCCTCGGCGCCACCGATCTCGTCACGCGGTACTTCATTGATGGACTCAAGCGACTGGCGCGGGATCCTGTGGGAAATGTGCGTCTCGCCGTTCGTACAGTACTCGACCGCACTTTTCTCAAAGATCCCGCATGGGCTCAGCAACCGCAGGTGCTGCAAATACAGGAAGCACTCAATGAGGCAGACGCCGCCAACCCCTAGGCGTATATATATATATATATATATATTTATTTATTATACGTACAGTTTGTGTATATATGTCTCTTTCACTCAGATGAGGGAGAGAGAGAGAGAGAGAGAGGGAGAGAGTAGAGTAATGTGGTAAATTGGGCCCATGCATGTGCACAGGGAAGTATATTAATCCATTTGGGAGTGTGTGTATGTGGATGTGGAGCTTTGAGGAAGAGGAGAAAAGCAAAGAAAAAAAAGGCATACAGTTAAAAGATGTAGTAGATGTGAAGAAGAGAAGGTAAAATGAAGAAGAAAAAAGAACGAAGTAGATATGGGGAGATGGTCTAGTCACTTGTGGTAAAAAATGACCAAATATGAGGCGAGTACTGCGTTTTTTCCCCCTTTTCTCCATAGTGTGTAGGTGTGTGATTTGCAGGATAAAGGGAAAGGGTGTCTCTCATGTTGGAGATTACGTAGAATGGAGTGAAATGAAGAGTGTGTGTTTATGATGGACTCCACCACTGAGTTAGGACAATTCGTTTTTTTTTTTTCTTTCTTTTTTTTCTTGCCTTCATATTCAGCAAAAAGGAAACAAAAAATAAAATCATCCATAAAAGGGAGAAAAAGAGAATGAGAGAGGAGTAAGGTTTTAAATACTCTCTAACTTCCTTGTTCCTCATACTCTTAGTCTTATTTTCTCTCCTTATTTGTTTATATATATATATATATATATATATATATTTATATATATATTTATATTATTTATCTTTCCCTTTCTCTCTCTCTCTCTCCTTTCCCTGTTTGTGTGTCTTTGACTCTATTTGGTGTGTGCCTACTGTTATTCCTATTGCATTGATTACTGCTAAAGTATGGCACTATTTTATATGGGCAAGAGACGGTAACAGACGAGAGGCTGAGATGTAAACAAAGGTCCGTAGTAACTGTAACACCAGCAGGAATAATAAGAACTCCCCACCCGTATTCTCCCCTTTCCTCCTCACCCTCAAAGAAAGGAAAGAAAAAAAAAAAAAAAGAATTCTGGAATTGTCTCGGCTGACGAAATGAATGAATGACGGAAGGGAATTGAGAGAAAAAGGAATAAAAGGGATAAAACAGAAGAAGAGAAAGAGAGGGAAAAGAATCTAGATATGATAACCTATTATTGCAACATTTTTTTTTTTTTACTTTTCGGATATACGTAGACTCTGCCTTGCTTTTTATTTACATGGAATTATTCTCCTCCGACGATTATCAACATCTGTATGATTGATATTCCGTCTTGGCAAGATGTTTTACGAAGAAATAGTAATACAGGAAAAAAAAAAAGAAATATTTTTTCTTTTTTTTTTGTTCTGATGTCGATAGGAAGATAAGTAGCAGGAGAAGAAATAAAAAAGAAGAACCAAAGTAATAGAAAGTCAAACAAATGAGTAAAAAAAAAAAAAAAAAAAAAACAAAGGAAGAGAGGACGAAGTAGATCAGAATGATTTTTTTATCTCTTCCCCCTAAATTTTTTACTGTTTGGTTTTTCTCATTTTTTTCACCTCTTTTTGTTTTTCTTTTTTCTTTGCTGTAATTTTTCTGCTACTCATATGGAGTATCTGTGCAGTGTTTATCATATCTGATTCTTTTTTTTTTACTATTATTATTTATTCCCGGAATATGTTCTTTTGTTTGCTGTTTTTGTTTTGTTGTTGTTTCGTTCCTTTTGTTGCATTGAAGTTTGTATTTGTGGAGAGATAATGAAAGAAAATATCAATACAGAAAATAAAACCATGTAA
>NW_021639845.1:804448-806749 GCF_002087225.1 Trypanosoma theileri
AAAAAAAAAAAAAAAAAAGGAGAGGAAGTTGGATATAAACGAACAAATCAAATATTCACATATACATCTATATATACATCTACCTACATATATATACATATATATATATATATATAAAACTGCATACAAGTATAGTAATAGACACAAAGGTGGTGTGTGAATTGTGGGGGTTTACTGAGATTGGAATATTGGGTACGTTAAATACACACGTGTAAGTCTCTGAAGTGTCAGAATGGATGTACGGCGTAGAACCCCGCTTAGAGCAATGCGGCCAAAGGAGCCCAAAACAGGCACAAACTCTACGGCCGCATTAAGAAATTATATGCATTCCCCCAAACGCCCAGCTGCGGAGCGGCGCAACTTGCCACCGCTGCCAAAGGTGAGGGATGCTCAGAGACAACAACAACATCAAGAAGAAGAAGGAGAAACTCATGACAGACGATATTCCGTTTCCTCTTTGGAGCCACTACAGCCATTGCAGAGAGATGTGCAACATACATCAGGTGCTCTATTACAACAACAACAACAACAACAACAACAACCTCGTATATCGAGTGGAGTTAAAAAGAATGAAAAGGCAAAAAATGTGAGTGAAAGAGCTGGAATGCAAAAGCTTCATATTCGTCGTTCTGTTCCCCTACCACACTCTGTAAAAACACAAGAGCCAATTATCAATTGTGATACTTCTGCAACAAGAATAACAACACCCCAGCGTACATTTACATTTACCGATGATGATCAGATAAAATTTAATCGTTCTCTTGAAATTCTAAACACTATGATGAGTGTTGAATCTAAAAATGTGGATGCTCGAGCGTGGGTAACACGTTTTGTTGAAGGCAAATCTGAAGCACGTTTAAGCAAGGAACACCTATTTCCTGTTTGGATTCTTGTATGCTCGGATGCTGTTCTTGCCATTGATTTAAATGGTACATCAAAACACCGAAATTACAGTTGGATTTCTGAGTCTCAATTCACTTATTTTCCGCCTGATGGGTGTATTGTCTTTCCTCTCCAGGATGTACTTGTGAAGGGAGAGGTAAAACTTCCGCAGAGTGCGGCAGAAGCTGCGGCAATGCAGATGCCATTATCGCAAGAAATACGTTGGGGTGTTCCACTTGCGGTTTTATTTTTAAACCCACACGAGTCCTTATCTATTGTGCGGGATGTATGCCAGACATATCTGCCATCGTTTTTACAGACAATATATGCAGATGGGGTGCCGTTAAAAGGCCATTGGGAACCACGCGAAGTTTCGAGATTACAGCCGGGTATTATACCGCTTGCGAAAACTGTCTCGGATGCCATTTATTCCTGCATGTCAACTGCAGGGGTGGGGACTTTTGCGGGTGAGGGGAACCGACTGCGAGAGATAGAGCCACGTGATGTATCGAGTCCTCTTAGAAGAGACGATTTCACTCCAGAGAAGAAGAAAGAGGAAGAGGAACAACAGAAAGAACAAGAAGAACAAGAAAAAGAAAAAGAACAACAACAACAGCAGGAGGGAAGATCATTGGGTGAGGTGCGTGAATGGTGTAGTCCATGGGAGAGTAGCGGGAAGCAACTTATCTACACTGCACGGCTGTATGCATCCGGTACGGTGCCATTATCTTCAGCATCCACAATGGTGTGCCATGCTGTGCTTGTGTTAACTCCGCGAGGGCCGTTGGAACTCATTGTAGAGCCACCCACAATGAGAGTAACTGTTAAAGATGTGAAGAAAAGTCTTCTGCGTTCCGGACTGGGTCGTTCTCTGCGTCTACAACAGGATGCGGTGGGTTTTATCTACGCCCCATCTACACCTGTATTGGAGGAAGACGCTGTCATTGATGTTCGCTACGCAGTGCTACGTCTACAAACACAAAATTAAATTTTTTTTTTGTTTTTTTTTTTTTTTTTTTTTTTTTTTTTTTTTTTTTTTTTTTTTTTTTTTTGTTTCTTTTCCTTTTCTTTTATTGCTGCTTTTCTATTTGGCATGTCTTCATGGGTGCATTCGCGAGGTTATCGTGTCTTTGCATTTGTCATGTTGTAAGAAAGAAGGAAAAAAAAAAGTAAGAAAAAAAGGAATATAGAGCGAATCTTTAATGTTTCAAAGCAAAAAGAAAGAAGAAAAAAGTAAAAGTAAGTTAAAAAAAAAAACTGTGATAATATGTTTTTTTTTTATTTTTATTTTGGAACCACTCCCTGAGATTCAGAGACATCCAAAATGTTTGCTGAAGGGATTTTTTTTATATATGCACTATCTAGAGAGTGATGCTGATAGCACAGGATGATACTAGTTTATATATCAGTCTTTGTCAT